>NW_021319178.1:6591427-6614300 GCF_001605985.2 Dendrobium catenatum | reverse complement strand
GTATTATCCAGGACGATTGGCTAATGACGGCTGCCTTAATTAAAAACCCCTGATTAGAACTTCTGTTTTGAGCCCGATCGTCCTGGCCGATTTGATTAAAAACAGAAATTCTAACTCTATCAAGTGTGTGTGTAGGGTTACTTTGCATTAGTCACACCAAAGATTACAATTGACTCAAAAAGAGAAAAAATAAAATTACAGACTGACTCAACCCCAATCTACCCCATCTTGAGCTGGCTCCATTTTTCCGTCCGATCTTTGATTCCTAAAAAGTCAGTAGTAAAAGACAGTCCAAGACAAGTAAGAGTGTTTGACAATCATCAAAACATAATTCATAGACTTGAATTTTCAACAGTTCCCTCTATCTCGAGCTTTGTCCAAGGCTTCCTAGTGGACCATTACATTAGTTTTGAGCTCACGTACCTCTGAAAGGGTGTTCCCTCCCACCTAGAAGCCATATGGCCGTCCACCTGCTTCATCCCGATCATCCAAGCTCATGGAAATAGTTTGAGTAGTGCTCCCTCAACTAGAGTGCCTCATTTGATTCCAAGATTTTGAAATACTTTCCAAGAGCTCTCTGATCATTCCCCTTCATTCTCCCAGCTTCCCAACCCCTTCTAGTTATGGTCCCAATCATTCTCCAATGAAAGCTCTCTACCCTCTGCTCGAAGACATACTTGGGATGATCCTTCAATCAAGATGACTGAAGGAGAAGTGATCGCTATCCCTCCTTCAAGCTTCTTGATTGAAAAAATCCATTTATTGGAGCTTTCCACATGGTGAAAATCCTTTCTCGAGTCTCTTATATAGGTAGTCTGGTCAAGTCTGAAGGAAACCTTCACCCCAATAGATTTCCACTATTGGATTGAACATTTCCATTACTTTGTTTCTCTCTATGAAGTTTGTCGGAGTTTCACCAACGAGATTCCTCGTGTCATGCTGGAAAATCCATATGGTCTCAAGTAGCCATGGGAGGTTGAAGATATAATCGTAGTCGTTGTTTTAGATAAATAGTGTGATTTATATCCCACGATTGTAGAGCCCTATTGATTACAGCCGTCATATTTGTAATTTGACGGTTGGCTTTAATCCCGCATTTACACAGCCAACAGGCAATCATTGGCCTGCTAGTCAGAGAGCGCCATGAGTAAAAGCATAATCCGACTATGTAAATCTGGGTTTAATTAATTCAAAAATCATAAAAACTTCAATATTTCATCTCTCCCAATCTACTTGGTCGATTTTGGTGTTCTTAGGCTCATTAGAAAGATCTCAGGGAGATCTTCAAAAGCCTTATGCTCCTAAGCCTCAATTATTTTGGTATAATTACCAATTCAAATTTTAATGTTTATTTTATTAATGCATTTTTGTGTTTATTTGAAGTCACCATGGCTTGGGACTATGGGAGAGTGAATTTAGGTATGTCTCAAACATGTCCAAATTTTCTCTCAGCTATTTGAGGTATTTAAGGGAATGTCCATGCAAAATTAGGCTTGGGGGTCATAATTTGACCCTCTAAGTTCAAATTAGAGCTATGATCTTTCATATTGTACAAACTTAGGATCTAATTAATCATCTTAAGGTTTAATATTTAGAAAAATATCAAAATCTCAAAACTAACCTTAATTTTAAAATTTAACTTTTAAAACCTTAGTTTACACATTTAAATAACTCCAATAATTCAAAAAGATCAATAATTGATTAAAATTTTAAAAAACTCTAACTTGATTAATAATATTATTTAACCAATATTCCAATACATAATAAGCACTTTGAAGATGAAGTTTTTAGGATAGACTACTTCGGGCTGTGGGGTTAAGTGTCCTAAGAAAGTCTAGTTCCTCAAGCCTAATGGCATAATGCTATGATGTATTCAATGAAGTGTGAAACCTTAAAATTAAATTACTCTTAATTAGTTAACTAAACCAAATTCCTTAATTCAACTATATCAACCAGGTTTTTAGGATGGACCAATTCGGGCTGCGGGGCTAAGCATTCTAAAGTAAACCTTAATACATTAACATTTGTATTTAAATATAAATTTACTCTTCAACCTTTAACAAACTTGAACATTAGACAAATTTAATAAATTACCCATTCTAGGACATACCCAGCCACACAGTCTTGTCACACACTTTAGATGATTTGCTAGGACAATCAACTCTAGTCTAGGCTAGGACGGTATTTACTTTATCGTTGTGTACTGAGTTTACTAAGATTTCATTACATGCTGTGATTAAAATTTGATTGATGTGAGTGTTTATTTATTTTCAATGCACTCTATGAATTGATGTTATGGGTGATATTTTACCCTTAGGCTAGGATTGATCTGATTATTCACTAAGTTTTTTATAGGTGGTCTTGCTCGTTCAAAACAATAAAAGGTGGCTAAATTATTAATAAATATAAATGCTACAGGTGCTTCAGCTGCTCAGGCCCCAAATAAATAAGAGTGTGGCAAAGTGTGATTTACTTTACTACGTATATATTAATTGCTTGGGATTTATTTGATTATTAATTACTTAAGATAACCCTACAAGAGAGTTTAGATTTTTTATTTTTATATCAATGTAATTTATTTAAAACTTAAAAGTTATGAAAGTTAGTTTTTATGTCGGGATACAAGTATCCAAAATTGAATTTCAAAGGGAAAAGGATACCCCTCAGGGAGATAGCCCTTTTCCATTCCGAAGCCCAATTTTGGATCATTTTAATACCCAAAGGGGAAAAGAATAACCTTCCCTCTCAGGGGAAGAATTTTATTTTCCATTTGGGTATCCAGGTATGACTGATCGAAGGAGTTCGAAGACATGAAGGATGAAGATTTGAAGACCAAGGGTATCCCACTCAAAGTCATTTATGTTCATCTTAGGATTAGAATCTGAGTTTATGGTTAGTAGTGCCCGACCACTTTTAATTTTTGTAATTCTGGGTTGTAATAAATGGGGCATTTTTCTACGTATATTACTTTAAGGAATTAATTAAACTGATTTATGTATTTGATTTAATTTGATTGTGTATGGGGTTGCCTGATTTATATAGTTTTTCAATAGTTTGCATGTCATTTTTGTTTTAGTCTGGATTTATTCAAAGGCTTGTGAGGGTACGCTATATAATATTTCAAATTAAAATCAAAATAAAATTTTAGGCCAACATAGAAACTCTAACGATCTAAGAAGTAAGCTCGGGACTGCCGAGAGTCAGCATAAGCATATTTTACCTCCTCTTCCTTGTTAGGCAAACCCCTCCTATGGGTTATGGCATACCACCTAGCCTTTGACGTGCAGCTCTGTCAAGGGGAAGGATGTTGTGCAATTTCTAGGAAAATAATATTTTTAAGCCTTTTTCAAAAATTGCTACATATTCATTTTATGCATTTAATCGAGTCGATCAGCATGCATTGTATTAGAAATTAATTAAAAGGGTCTAAAATTTTCATTATATTTTACTTTAAGCATTTTCACCCAACATAAGTCAAGGGATCAATTAGGATCCGCTCTAGACGCTGGTCCCCATTTTCAAAAACTTTAACGTCTCTACCACTTTTTCATAATCATGATAGGACTCATGGATTTTATATCGACTAGGTGGTTAGTTGGCTCCCCAATTCAGACTTAGGGAAGTATAAATTTTGCACTATATTAGTTAGGTTCGGGCTACTGTGGACCAGTGCCCAATTTAGACTTAAGATCCAAGGTAAATTTTGGATCATAAAATCCTAACCTCTAGGAATATAATCCTAAATTTCTAATTAATTAGTCAACTCAAATTAAAATTTCTCTTAATCCAATATTTAAAGCCCAACCCTTTGATTAGGTCAGAACACTTCTAAATTATTTCAAATTCTTCAAGTGTCTCCTACCCCTCTTTCTGTAACTATGAAAATAAGTGTTCAAAACTTGATCCAATCCCTATTGAAATTTCAAACTCACCTCCTTTGATATCACTAATAGAAATCTCTAAACATAATTTTTGTCGTCATTTTAATTAAGAGTATTCATAGGAGACCTCGATCTCTTATAATATAATTTACTATGAGGGCTTGCATTCGTAGGAGATTAAGGATCCACATCCACCTTTCAAAATAAATTTTCAAAATTTAATTAATTTTCTTTGAGAAAATCAAAGTAAATGACAATCGTTATCATCATGTTTAAATAATCATTAATGAATGATATTTTTCTTCCTTTAGGGAGATATATCATTTGTTGATAAAACTTTGAATATGAAATTAATGACAATTCATCTAGATTATCATAGCTATATATTCGATCGAACTTCACTTTGACCCTCTGGGGCAATATGTAGTTCTTTTCTAAATTTGGCTATGATATTTGAGATGGAATTTGCAATTCTAAATTAGAACCCCAATTTTAAATCTTATATCTACTCTCGAGGTAGTATATATTTTCTAACGAGTCGTTTAATTTCGAAATTAAAATTCAAAGTCAATTTTAGATTTTCCAAATAAGAGTAACCTTTTCAGAACTCTCTTTCAACTCCAAACATAGAGTAGATATAAATACTATAGAACAAATTTTGTGGTAGAAGTTGGAAGACCCTTATGGCATTGGAGCTACCTTTAAGATATATTTTTTATTTATTTGATCGATCTCCTTGAGTAAGGGAGACCTAAGATTGAGAAGTTCAACATAACTCTTGGTAATAACATTAGGGGTTAAATTTGGAGTTAATAATATTATCAACATTATAGAGATGGTGTGTATTGATGCTATAGTGATGGCATGTGATGAAGTCAATGGCTATTATTGTATTCATCAGACGACCATATTTGGGCGATGTTGATCGAAGGATCGTAGTGGGCAATGATTTCAAAGGACCATAGTAAAATGAAGGTAGTCAAATGATCATATTCAAACGATGATGATCGGAGGATTTTAGTTGGGCAATAATGGTCAATTTGTCATTATTTAGTGACTGCGTGTTCTGATGACCATAGTTGAGTAACATTGGCTGATGAATAATCAGTGGTTAAAGGTAAGGGTGGAATCACAAAGAGCTTGGGGTGGGCAATTTCTCACCCAAAAATCTTTTTTTTTTTTTTTTTATTTTAACTATTTTGTTCACCTTCAACAAATATAGTTGTCCAACTTCTAAAATAAATATTCATTTTCTATTGCATATATAAGATTTTGTATTTAACAATTTTATTTTGTCCACCACCCTCAATTAAGAGTCTGGTTTCGCCCCTAGTTAAAGGGTGGATGTCTAATGGTAATGGTCAGATGGTGCTACTTCAATGATGTTGTTTTGGTGGTAATGGTCTCATGACAAGTGTTGGGTGGTTATTTTCTGGAGTTTTAGTATTTTTCAAACCTTTGAGCTCTTTTATATCTCAAGACAAAGTCTAAACCTCTTCATATAGAAAATGGTGACCTTTCATAATTATTTTTAGAGAGGTATGCCTTATAAATATTACTAAAATTCATGACATTTCATTGGACGATCCATATTGATTTTCTTAATCATAGAAAATTCTTTAAGTGTTAAAGTGACTTAATGAAGTTTTAAATATTAGATGATCTGAAGTTCGTTGGAATCAACTTGTCAGACCGCATATTTGATTAAAAACATGCGAGCTTTAAAGATCAATCCCTCCAATTATAATCCAAAATTTTTAATTATGCTTCAAATGACTGATTGGCTGGGACTCCTTTCGAGTTGAATTAGGTCACTTTTGATGTGATAGGTTTATCTCATTAAATATTCAATTTGACTATACTTTCCTTGAAATCAGTGTTTGAATGGTCGTTAATTTAATTATGAAAATTTTCAATTTAAATAAATATCGCATGTTTATAAATAATAATGCTGATATAAATAACATTATTTTTGGTCAATCAAGAATCTATTTTTTATTCATGATTGATCATTAATTTAATTATGAACAATATTGAATAAATACAACAATATTGTTGATCCTTAAATTAATTATGAGCATATTGTTTATAAATATCACCTAATAGAATCTATTTTTGTTGATATAAATAATATTGTTGTATTTATTGAAATTGGGTCTACAAATGGCAATTATAATTATATGGATAACTTTAAATTATAAGTATTATTATCAATCATATTTCTTCAGAGTTATAGGTTAGATTAACATCCATACATGAAGAAACAATGGAGCATAACAGTTCATAGGTAGCAACTGCTGCACTTACATTGGATTAAAGCCAAAAATTTTTAATTTTTTTCCCCAAAATATGTGATGATTTTCACCCAAAAAAAAGCACTCCATTTGACTTAGAAGCTATTTATTTTATGAAGATGGAATGAAACATGAAATTATTTTATTTTAACTGTATGAGGTTGTCTTTATCATGCTCTTTTATTATAATAAATTTTGAATTGGTACATCAATTTCAATATTTTATGGGATTAAGACAACTGATAAATCTTCATCCTATTAAACTTTATTATTATTGGTGATGTCTTCATAAAATGATTTATGACTTGGCTAAAATATAAATTGGGTTGACGATTTGCTCGGTCAAAAAAATATATTTCTATTTTATTAATCTTAATTTTACTTGCAAGACTTTCGTTTTTCTAGGGTTAATGTAAAGTTTTAGGCTTCATTTAGGATAGTTTTCTAACTTCTTTGTTTTTAGATCGCAACCATAATTTCTATTTGACCCTAGCTTTTTCACTAATTGTTTTCAAAAATATTTTGTGCAAGGAAGCTGCTTTCTATAACAATTTTAAAAAGTTACTTTGTCTACAGGAACTTTACAAAGAAATAAGAAAATCACCTCTTAGACTTTGGCTTCGTTTGGGACGGCTTTTTTATTGCTTTCTAAAACGGAGTTTTAGTACAAAAATAAAAAAATTTGTACTAAAACTCAATTTTAGAAATCAGTAAAAAAGCCGTCCCAAACGAAGCCTTTGTTTGGGGCGGCTTTCTTACTGAGAAGTTAAAGGAACTTCTTAGTATAAATTTTTATTTTTTGCACTAAAAAGCTGCTTTAAGAAGTAGTAAGAAAGCCGTCACAAATGTAGCCTTAATCTAAATTTTTTATAGAAAATTTATAGGTAGAAAATCAATCTCACCAAATCTTCATTGATTTATATGACTTCCATGAAGTCTTTTGATACCTATCTTGCACTTCTTTTGAACTACTTCACTAAAATATCCCCCTTTAAAACATTTGTAGATCTCCATTGAGATCATAAAAATGCAGAAAGTGTCATAAGATTCAAGTTCATCTTGCTGCTTGGAAGGGAATCCTTCCATCAAGATGCTATCTATATTTTTCACTGAGTTGTTTAGAGAATTGACAAGATTGGAAGGAGTTTCTTTTGTAATAAAAACATAGAGGGTAACAAAAAAATTTTTTTTTTCCTGACAAATTGAAACAGTCCTGTAGACCTGAACAGGTTGGAGGATTAGGAATTTTAGATCATTGATAGCTATGAAATCAGACAAAATTATTATAATTCTTCACCAATCAAAGGACTTTGTCCTCACCTACTCTAACCACTTACTCTATCATTATTTTCTATTCAGTTCTACTCTTTGATCAAGTCAGCTTAGAAATCCAACTGAGCTATTTCATTGCCTGATAATTTAGAAAAGTTTGAAATCTCTACTTCAAAAGAAAATTCTATTTTTCGTTGATTTTTTGTCAACCCAATCAGTTCTAACAACTTTGCATATTATTTTTTATAAATGTTGTCCTCTGCGTGGATCTGGAAAATTTATCATGTGTGGTATTCGGACTCATCTGGAGGTCAATCCAGACGTGCCACCTTATCTAATGTATAGTGTATTTGATGATGTGGCGTGTCCACATTGGCCTCCAGACCCGTTCGGACTCAGCACAGAATAATCTCTCATGGATTTGACCATGAGGAAGATTTTCATGACTTATAAATTTTGAAAAAATGCCCTCAAGATTTTGATGGTATAGCTAATCCTTACTAATTGTTTTCTCTACTTACTTTCTGACCATTTTCTGCTCATAGAAAGTCAATCTTGAGTTATAGACTTCCTCTTATTTTTATTCATCTACATTATGTATTGTTTGGAAAGAGAAACCAAATGAAAAGCTTTATGGTATGATTTAATTATATTGTTCTTTGGACTAGTATTATTAATGATAAAGGAAAGCGATAGCGGAAGATCAAGAAAGTTTTCTTGAATGTGAAGGGATTGCTCTTGATAAATAATAATAGTAATAATTGATTAGGGCGGGTATCTAATTTTATTTTGGTTAGAATTGATATGTCATCAAAAAATTATCTTGATCAGGCACGAATCTCAACGCAAAATCAAGTTGGAAACTTCAAAAATTAAATCCGGGATCACATGAACTCTGATTTCAGCAAACTTATAGTCAAACTGAGCGTCTCGGAAATACAAACCCAACGACACCAAATTCGACTCAATCCAAGCCCAAATGAGTCCAAATCAAGGACCCGAAGAACTGTTGAAATGTTCGTACCACAATTTGTGTTATCAAATGGTCTCCAAACTTGACGAGCTTATAGTCTAATTGAGCAGATCGACGAGACAAATCCAACGAACCCAAGATCACCAAATTCTGAAGTCATTAAGACCTTTAAATATCTGATAAACTGTCCACGTTCAAAGGATTCAATATCGACCGTTCATCCGAACCACTCCATATTTTCCCCTGGTCTCTCATCTATTTATTGGCCATGCCACTCTAGAAAATCTATAAATAGATCCCTCATTTCTCTAGAGAGGGGATCCAAGCAAGAAGAGAAGAAGAGAAGAGAAGGAAGATGCTCTTCTTCGAACACCGCCGGAGTTTCACCGAACCACCGCCGGACCTTCGCCGGACAACCACTTGAGGCCCTCGCCTTTACCCGACCACCACTTGAGGCCCTCACCTCCGCCGGACCACCACCTAAGGCTTTCCTTTGTCGGACCACCACTTGAGGCCCTCACCACCGCCTGACACCGTTGCTCCGCCGAACCACCACTTGAGATCCTCACCTCCACAGGACCACCTCCTGACGTCGTTGCTCTGCTGGACCACCACATGAGGCCCTCACCTCTGCCGGACCACCACTTGAGGCCCTCGCGTTTATCGGACCACCACCTGAGGCGCTCACCTCCGTCAGACCATTGCCTGACATCGTTGCTCCTCCGAATCACCACTTGAGGCCCTCACCTCCGCCGGACCATCGCCTGAAGCCGTTGCTCCGTTGGACCACCACTTGAGTCCCTCACCTCCACCGGACCACCGCCTGACGTCGTGTCTCCGCCGGACCACTATTTGAGTCCTTCACCTCCGTCGGATCACCGCCTGATGTTGTTGCTCCGCCGGACCACCACTGGAGGCCCTCAACTCCGTCGGACCACCGCTTGACGTCGTTGCTCCGCCAGACTACCACTTGAGGACCTCACCTCCGCTGGACCACCACCTGAAACCATTGCTCCGCCGGACCACCACTTGAGGCCCTCACCTCCGCCTGACCACCACCTGAGGCATTGACATCCATTAGACCGTCGCTTGAGGCCCTGTGCTTCACCAGGCCACCACCTAAGGCTCAGACTTTCGTCGAACCACCACTTGAGGCCCTTTTCTCCAACAGGACACCACCTAAGGCCCGGACTTCTAGTGGGCTACCACCTGACGCCCATAGTTCTACCAGAGTATCTTCCTACTACAACGGTCTTTCAAACCTTGGTCTCCTGCCAACTATGATCTTTCAGACCCCTGTCTCCCGCCGACTACGGCCCTTCCAACTTGCATCACCTTCTACGGTCCTTCCGACCTCCATCACCAGACAACTGTCTTTCCGGCCTCCATCCTATCGATTATGGTCATGTCAACCAAACAAACAAGTTTATATTGTAACTCCCAACATGTAATGCGCTCTATATGATGTACAAGTGTGACACCAAGCCAAGGCCTTCTCTCAAAGGAAGGGCCTCATTTGTAATCGACTGCAAATACTAGTGGATTCATTCAAACCGGGCCAGGACCCATGATTTTTTTCCCCTTTCCAGGGGTTTTTTACTTAAAAACTGTGGTGTCTCTTATGAATTTTACACCCTCTCTCTTATCTGATTGTGTGCTGGATCTTCGCACAATGCTAAGATGTTAAACTATATATTTCTCTACCGCCGCGAATACTCCAAGATGCAACAAGAATAAACATAAAATTTTATTAAAAAAAAATATATTATATTTAAATGACATAGAATTATATAATTTTGATTTATAAATAAATTTAAAAATAATGAAAATATAATATATATGATAAAATAATAAAAATATTAAGACATCACTATAAGAAAAAAGAAATGTTTTTGGCTTCACTTGTTTTTCAATTATTATTATGGTTTTAAAGGCTGCAAAAAGATGAAAAATGGCCGTGGTTATAAGTAATAGTTGTTCTAAGCTATTACAAGACGGCCGTGGTCAACTTTCACTTTAAATCTCTTTTGTAGTGGCTACATAATTGTTTTTTTTTTTTATACTACGAATGAGGGTACATTAAATACTAAGAACAATACATCATACGACCAAAAAATGGCCACATAGATGAAAAATACAACCATAAAAATACAATAAATGATCAGGCCAAGCAATCTAAATGAAATCACAAAAAAAATCCCCAAAGCCAATTAGACTCAGTCCACCACCTAGTTGTCAAGCTTGAAGTCATCTAAGGAGGGAAAGATGAAAATAGCCGAGAATCCACCAATAAAGAAAGAAAAAGAACCTCCTAGGTTGCCAACCAAGTCATGGCCGTCCAAGGAGCATGTAGAAAACCTGCTTCATCATTGTCCTAACCCGATTCCGATGCAGCAATAAAACCCAATTTCAAGATTAACCATAAACCAAAAACTCCAAAAAGAGAAATCATTTCTTTTTTGGGAAGAAAAATTGAATCATTAGGTTTAGCAGTAGTTTAAACTGTTGCAAAATTTGACATTTTGCAATGTTGATGCAATTATGGGCACATAATAGTGGTTAACATGTCTTATGTACAAACATTATTAATAATCAACATTAATATAGCATGCATATTGAAAGTTGGTTAAATTGTAGTGTTGTGGCATGGAACACCTTGTAATAATTCTCATAACTTCAAAATTAATGGTTGAAGATAACTATCTATATCTTTTCGTGGTCTTTTCTCCCTTAGTATTATAATAGATAGAATGAAAGAACTTTGTTTCATTTCAATACAAAGAGACATGTTATAAAGAACAAAAAGCATAGACAAAATATTGTATGTACTAATCATAATTTTAAATGGATTAAATCTAATGCTAATCAAATTAGGATGAATATTATAACATCTATTAAAATATAGTTGCACTTATTCTGACCTGATATGAAGAAGATAAATTACTAATTTTTTGCATTTGAACCCATCTGCATATGTATGGGAATGTTTTGTATGCATTTGGTGGTCTGTGTGTATGTTGGGGAAATCTAAAGAAATTTACTCTAGGACACCATGGCGCCGAGGTAGGCGGCACCATTGCCCTAAGCTCTTTGGAGTTTTGCAAATTAATTCATGATGCAACGCTGGGGGTGACACTCTGACTCTGTGGGCTCCTAGAGGGAGCGCTTCGTCGCGCATGAAGGGCGTCATGGCGCTCAACCAAGTTTTATATTAAAAATATCATTTTTCACTAAATTCAATCATTTCATTTAATCACAATAGCTAGCTAGAGAGAGGGGGAAGAAATTCTAGAGTGAGAAAATTTGTTTTGGTCTCAGTAAGTCATTTTCTATTGACATACTAGTTCCAAAAGTTGTGGCTTAAAGTATGTTATATTTTGTTTATCTCAATTTTTAATAATTCGATAATTTTGGGATTTAAAATATAAAATTTTGGTGTTCAAACTATGATAACTTTTAAATGTGTAAAGTTTCACTGTGAAACTTCTGGTATATTATAAAGAACATAGTTATGGACAATTAGATATTTTTCTACAAAATTTATTTGGTTATATTAAAAATACAGCTTTTCTTACCATTTTCTATTTTTGTTTTAGATTTTTTAATAGTCTTGAAAATTCTATATTTATTACACCATGTTTGTCTATTCCAAATATTGTTATAGCAAGAATATAATATAAAGAAAAAAATGTTATGGATGAGTAAATTTATGAATAGTGAAAAAAAATAGATGCTCTAATGTCTATTATTTGGAAAGAAATATGATATTATCTAAATAAAAGATTTTGGTTTGTTAAATCACCATCCAACACGTTGTGACTTGTATCTGTGGGTAATATCAGATTGGGCCGTGACAAATCTTGCGTGGATCTAAAGCGAAATCAGGAAATCGATAGTTAAAGGTTTTTCAAGATTCTCCATCAATTGAATGTACAAATAAGCCATCAATATTTTGTGTTTATCTTGCCAAATCATCTCTTTAATATATTTCTTTGTTTTGAATAAAATTTAAAGTTTGAGAATTAATTAAAAATATCAAATAATTTTAGATAATTTCATTTAAGTTTTCTTTCCTCCTACAACATTATTTATTCTAATACCAGCACTTTTTTAAAAAAATCATGAATATAACACCTCTTGATAAGATTTATCCAAAATAGCATACAATCATTAAAACATGTATCTATATTTGTATTTCCAAGATTATGTACTTTCATTATCTCATATGTGCTCTTAGGCAATGAAACCCTTTTAGAGAAGGCATCAATTAATAACTCTAATAATCTATCAAAACATCTTATATAGTTCAAGAGTGTAAGCGAATCTAAGGAAACAAGTATAATATAAAACATAGCTTCGAGAACAAATTACCCCCATGAAATACCTCTACTCCCACATACTATATTAAATTTACAAATTTCACATCATCATTTGGTGGCTCTGCTATAAACATATTATATTCATCCACTAGATTTGTGGAAGCATTATTTAAACCTAATGTGGTCCTTAATAATCCTTTGATATCATATGTGTGTTGGAATTTTTAGCTTGAACTGGTGCTTCTTCAAAATCAAATGGTGGGATAACAAATGATTTATTTATAGCAGCTTCACATATAGTTAGGGGTGTCAATACTTGACACGACACAAAAATCAGACTCAAACCCGACCCGAAGATTTTGGATTTGACCCTACCTGTTTTCAAAATGGGTTGGGTTAGGTTTCCAAAATTCGACCGTTTGAAAAACGGGTCATGTTCGGGTTGACCCGTCGAGTTGCTGGGGTCAACCCGCTAACCTATTTAAATCAGCTGCCCGTGAACCTGCCACGCGACCGCGGTTGCCAGCCCGCCACCCGCGCGCCTGCCAAGGTTGCCCACGCCTATCGTCCCGCCGCCCTCGCTCGAGAGATACCCGCACACCTACCTGCCGACGCCCACTCGTTCACTGTGTTGCACCCGCTCGCGCCCAGCCCCCGCACCCGCTTGCGCCCGCCACGTTCCGTGTCGGGTCAGGTAACCCGGTACCTGACGAATCGGGTGTCCGGGTCAGCATTTCCCGACCCTTTACATACCCGGATTGTGTTAGGGTTGACCCGTTTGATTTCCGCGTTTCAGGTTCGACCCTGAACGGACCGTGATCCCCGAAACTTGACACCCCTACTATAGTAGTATGTCATCCCTATGTCAATTTCATACAAATATCCAACAAAAAATTGAATACCAAAAATTAAGTGATCATTAACTTCTTTTACAAAATAAAATTATTTGTTAATGCATGATCTATATGGACATAATTTATTTTCCCAGGTGACTTCTACATTGTACTGAATACTCTCAAAACCTTTCAACTTCATTTACGTAATCAAAAACTCCATTTAGATTTTTATCGTCAAACTTTACCCATTTCTAATGACAAATGCAGTTTCAAACCACTGTTAATTCAAGATGCAACACAATGGAAGAAAAACCATAGAAAAGAAATAAGGAAATGATGCCTTTGAATGCCTATACAATTTTCCCAATTAATACTCCCTTTTAAAATAACTCTAAGCCATTAAAAACCTGGCATCTAAGTTGCTTAATTCTAATAAAGATTTGGGCTTCATTTGAAATAGCTTTCTTAACTGCTTGCTCTCAAGTCAATCTTTTAAAGTAGTACGAAAAATTTCACTAAACTAGAAATTTGATACTAGAAACACATAAGAAAGTTGTCCAAAACAAGACTCATATCATCGGTTTTTTAATAAGAAAAAAATTTAAATAAAATGTCAAAAACTTAATTTTACATGTAATAATTTTCTTTGAATATAATTTCATTTCATTATACAAATCTTAATCCTTTTATAATTAACTAATCCCAATTCTAAACCAAACTTTAATTCAATAAGCAACAAGCACAATTCTTATTCTTTCTTTCTCTTTTTTTTTTCTTACTTTTTTTTTTTACTTTTGTTTTATTTTCCTTTTGTTCGTTCCGATCTGTATATTACTGGTCTCTCATCATGGCAATGGAGAAGCCAACATCGATTGAACTACCCTTTGTAAACAAGCCCTTAGAATTGATAAGGACCATTTTCAGGCTTCCTAAAATTGATTATAATGAGCAGTATTTAATTTTGTTCTAAAGAAGCTTTTTATTATCTTAATAGCAAAACTTCTTTGGCATAGCTCTATGCCTTGGCCTAAATTAATTAATTGCAGAGTCATCAATATAGATCTAATGGGTTTAGATCTCATTGCTTCTCTTTCATAATCAAGTTGAAAGGATCATTTTTAAAAACCTCCATTAAAGTGCATTAAGATATATATATTTTTTCGCATATACGATTATTTGGTGAGGTTTCTAACAATGATATGATACTAAACTTTAGGGCATGTTATGGAATGGTTGCGATTATTTTATAAAGTTTCATTGATGAAAAGATTGATTGTGCAGAAATAACTTGTGCTACTATGACTGAGAACAGCTTTTCACGAGCCGAATTTTTGGAAAAGCAATGAAAAAGGCAATCAAGAAAAGCATTCTCAAACTAAACTATGAATGCTGTCAATGCCTGAAAACAATGCAGTCAGTAAAGCTATCTCAAACTGGCCCATAGTCAATGAATAAAATAGTTCAAATGGAAAAAATGAAAGAATTTCATTTAATCAATTATAGAAAATAGGAGTGTTTAAACAAATTCTAGAAATTAAATTTGCAACAGCCCCACTTTATCAATTTAGGTAAAATATAAATTTATAAAAATATATTTATGAACATTGATTAAACAATGAAAGATATTGAAAGAAAATATCTATGTATTTTTTTTTAATTTCTTATTAGATGAATAGGTCAGTATTGGTATCTATGTAATATAATTCAAGTCTTATATTTTATAATTTCTTGCTCCTATGTCCTAAAAAAAAAATAATAATAATAATATTTCATTCAAATATAACTTTTTCTAATATAATTAATATTCCAGCAAGTAACTATTATTTTCTCATATATATGAGACGCAATTAATTTGTGTAACAAAGCATACATAGAAATCGGATGTTAACATCACCACTAAATAGAAGACATAGCAATATTAATTAGCGCACTAAGATTTTGAAATCTAAGGATCTCTTAGTTTTAGTCAAAACTCATATACCAACATTCAAGAGTGAGCCTATGTAAATCAACGTTTATTTAATGCATTCACACACCTCGCCTTTGTCCGTTGGAATTGGGGAGCTATTGGACTACCTAACTATAAAGGTCGTTGGAATCGGTCCTACTGATGTGTGTGAGTTTTTACTGAATAACTCTAAATCATCAACATAAAATGCAACGTTGTATCTTCACAATTTATATAAAAACTAAAATTCCTAAAAAAATACTTATTAATTATCACATTATAGAGAACAATTATTCTGTGCAAAAGAACTATTACGGACATGTAAATGTTACACACCTATTAAAGTTCTTCTCATTCTTACGCCGCACAAAAAAACTTCTTCGTTATAGAACCATACGATATCCTCTGCCAACTTCAGCGTACGTGTGCTATACTTAAGACCAACATGGAGTAAAAGGTTAGCCGTTTGGTGAATGAAAATGGCAGGCCTGATCTAAGAAACCAACCGCCGCAAGCCAATCAGAGCTGTATTATAATTAATACAAGTAGCCAGCTGGGAGACGAATCTACAGTCGGGGAATCCAAAAGCATTCCGCTTCAACTTCTGAACTCTCATAAACATTTCTCAAGATATATTTTTTCATCTGTAAACTGATTCTCTTATTTCGACGATTTTTTTTTTATCGATATATTCACTCAGGCTATATTCTAGACATAAATATTTTTGAAGTATATTGAGATACTTTAAATTACTCAATTATGTTTCACAATATTAAATCATAATTAACTTTAAAGATATTAGACTAATTATTTTTCTATTATTATTTTTCAAATAGTATTTCATTATTATATATGATTAATTTTTCAGCTATAGATATTCTAAACACCAATAAAAAGTTATCTTTCTATAACAATTTTATAATATATTTATAAGGTAGAATTCAATAAAGTTTTAGCTTTGTTATGAAACAACTTTCTTTTTTATTAAAACCTAAATCATAATATCCACTTTTAACCCATAATTCATCCTTGAATATAAAAATTTTGTACAAACAAACTTATTTATGAAAGATATGATAAAAAACATATCTCCAAAACTCTTCCAACTTATTTTTTTTATACTATATCTTCCCATGTAAATTCAATCTAAAATTTTTGCCAAATAAACTTATATTAGCCTAGAAAATCACTAAATTTTAGATAATCTTCTGATAAAATTAACAATTTTAGTTAAGTCCTCGAATTTTAACCTAATAAAGAAAACGTCTAACATACCATTTCCATGCTTTAAGCCTAAGCTGTAATAGGTACAAATTTATTTATTTTTTATATTTTTATTGAAAGAAAAGATAGTTAAGAATATAGAATTTAATTAGTTCAAAAGATCGATCATAAAGTTTGTCAATAAGTTTCAAAATATTTTGTCAACCAAAAATTGCGAACATTCATAATTGTTTTTTTAAGAGCGATAGTTTGCAATGTAATATTAAATAATAAGATATACATAAATTATAATAATCTAAAGTACGCTATAACTAATTCTTCTTAATTCTCTTCATGATTAATTAGTCCTGCAGATCATTAGTTACATCATAATTTTTTTTTATTCAGTGGTTAAACATAATGCAAATTATTATTTTTTTTAGTTAATAACATACAATATTTATTATTAACAAATTTGAATGAGGCACTTTAATATTGAATCAATTGTTGAGGCATTGATGAGGGAGTAAATACCAACAATGATGAAACAAGCAAGAAAGTAAAGTAGTGGGAAAAGTAATATGACACAAGGATTTAAATGTGGAAAAACTCAAAATATGAAGAAAAAAAAATCACGGAGCCAGACCCACACCAGAAAATTTATAGAAAAAATTGAGAAAATAAGTAATAGTCTTTCTCTCTCACTGTATGCCTTGCTTCTCTTATCACATGCATGGCAAGGGTTATGTGCCCCTCCCACAAAAAAAAAATGAATTTTTTTTTTTTAATCTCAGACAAATTCAAGTTGGAACTTCAAGAATTAAATGCAGACCATATGACTCCCATTTTGAATAAACTTTATAGTCGAACTGAAACATCTCAAAAGTACGAACCCAACACCAATTCAACCTCATCCGAACCCAAATGACCCAAAAACATCAAAGGACCCAAGCATATTTGGAAAGGTTCAAACCATAATTTGTTTACCAACGTTTCCAAAGCTTACATTCTATAGTCGACATTGAGTGGCTAGCAAGACGAATCCAACGAGCCAACATCACCGAATTCTGATATCACTAACAGAACATTAATGCCCAATAAACGGGTCCATGATCAATATGATCACCATTCAAATCAACTCCCATTATTTCCTATTCATATTACATTTTTTATTCTTGATTGATATTATCTTAATCCTAATTTGATTTGATCTTAAAAGAGTTTTTTTTAATTTTTTTTTGTGTAATGAGACATATAGTTAATATTAAACATGTTCTACAGAAATCAAGTGGATTCGATAATTGAAGTCATTTTGTGAAGGAAGAAAATAAACTAATTCACTAACCAAAGTTTTATCATTTGTAATACTGATTAATTGGTCCTAACGCCTGGATATAAAAAGTTGAAGGAAAATTAAAAAAAAAAAATTAGGCCCCCTAGATTATATTTTCTAGTTCCGCCACTGATCACACTGAACCATTTTCAATGTCTACTTACACAAAATATTAGAGAAAGTCACATAAAATAATCCCAAGGGACACAATACTTCAGAAAAATGATAAAAAGACATCCATCTCATCTCGCAGCCTGCGACGGGGCCAGTTTGGGGAGAGTGTGGTGCTAAAGCCTAATGTCTTACACCGTTGCAAGTCATATCTAATACCAATTGTGATGCTTTGCTCTTTGTCTTTAGTGTGGCGTGCCCAAGAAAACATCGCCAGGGCGCTCGGTACCAACGTGTGGTGGTTTGCACCCGAAACCCAAGCAAGGAGTAATCCAATAACAAAAATAGACCATATTGATCAACGCAATCAGTACAACCACATAACATAATTAAATATTAAGATTAAACTTTAAGTAATTAATTAGACATTTTAATAATCATATTCAAAATAATCACTAATAATAATAGAATCCATAACTTTGAAAATTAAAGTAGCCATTTGAGAAGAGCTTTCTCATTGCTTTGAATTTTTAGGAAACAATCATAATTTTTGTTATTACTTTTTGACTGCTTTCTATATATATATATATATATAATTAAATTTATAAAATGTAAAGCTATATTTTATATCAAATAGTAAAGCTATTTTTTCTCCAACAATACTTATCATAATTTTTTAATAAAAACATTCATCCATTCATAAGTTAGAAGTCAATAAATTAAAAATAATTGATAATTCAAGCAAATGCTTTAGAATAATTAATAACGTAATGATAACATGCAATCATAATTGCCACATTTTTCATCACTTTATGCTGAATGCTCATATTACAAGAGAAGAATGGGGACCATAATGTTCTTTTTTTTTTTTTTAATTCTCATGCAACAATAAAAATAACAGAAATGGGAACAGCCGAAAGTTAGGCCGCCGAGTCAATCATCGCTCTACGCTAACGTTGAAAAAATGCTTCCCGAACGATAGAGATGTTTGTTGGCTTTGTGAGAAGAGCAAACTTTCCTTCTTCCATTGCTTTTGCGGCATTTAAGCTACCCGTAAGCCAGATCAAATATATATTGAAATGATTTATACTTAAATGCTTCTTGTACAGTTTGGCATGACTTTGTCTCTTTTTTGAAGGGAGGCAGGAAGATAAGGGTTGTGTCATTCCATTTTGTATGTGGATATTATGGGTTTGTTTAACTTAAAAGGATTGGAGGAATGAAAGAGAAATTTTGTATGTCATCATGGACATATCATTTGATCAAAATTGATTTTGATGGAACATTTGAACTCAAATTTTTTCGAATTAAAGGAAAGCAGTCATTGTGTTTTTGATTTCAACAAATTTGTAGTTCGAAGAGAATTTTTGATGAGATAAATCTAACGAACATCGGAACGTGTTTTATTTGAGTTCAACATAAGCAGTGCAGATTAAGATTATTTGAAGAATAGTTGAAATTTTTAAACATTTTGGGATCAAAGATCTAAATCTTGTGTGCCAATTATCAAATACAAGATGTCTCGATGAAAGGATCCAAGACCAAAATCAGCTAATTTTGATGTCACTAGGTGAGAAATGGCAAAAGCGATGTATGATTAAGGGGAATTGTTGACTGTAATAAAAAATATATACCAAAAAAAAATTCAAAACAACTGACATAACCCGAGCCGGCCCACACACGAAGCGAAGCAACTCCTCGCTAAAAATGTCGCTCATCGTTTAAAAAAGAAGACAAAGAGAATAGAATTCATTTCGCATTCTTCCATCGCTCAATGCTTCATCAAAGCCTCCGCCCCCTTGGTTGTTTTCGGCTTCGCCTTTCGTCTTCCCTGTTCGTCGTTGCTGTTTGGCTCGATTTCGCAGAGAGGAGAGATCAAACAAGCAGTTCCTGCCTCCTTGTTGCTTCCGACTTTCCTTTGCCAACCGACTCGTCCTTGCAAGAGGAAGGTAGAGAAATTGCACATGAGGCCTATTCGGCTTCTTTCATTGTCAGTTCCGACTTTTGTTTCCTCCTCCGACCTCTCGCCTGAGCCGACAACCCCTGCAGCTCAACCCGGCCGCGGTGACCCGAGCCCCGCGTGCGTGCTCCTTCCGCCTCCGACATAGCCCGATCGGGCTCTACCACGATCCCTCTCTCCCTCTCTTAATATTTAATGTTATTAAATATAATTAAAATGATATTATATTTCCAAAAATAATATGTTATATAAATAAAGAGGATTTCACAGGTGTCGAAGACCCCCGGCCGTTCGTACCCTTAGGTCCGACCGGGATGGTTTAAAATGAAGCCCCGCGCCATCGATCTTAGATCTGGGCGCGATGATTTTTACATTCGAAGACCTCACGCAGCAGTCGATCTTAGATCCTGGTGGAATGGTGCAATCGAGACCCTACGCCGTCGACCTTAGGTCCGGGTAGGAAGAATTACGGCAGAGCCGTCCGATTTCTTTTCTCTCTCGATGGGGAAGGTGCGCCTAGACCTGTCAATTTCGGTTACGGGTCGGGTTCGGTCAACCCGAAAATTGACCCGGTACTATTCGGGTTCGGGTCGACCCGACCCGTTTTTTTCAAACGGTTAATTTTCTGGACCCAAACCGACCCGCTTTCCGGGTTCGGGTCAAACCCGACCTGACCCGCGTAAGCCTGACGCCGGACACGGAACAGGCCTCGCGGACGCCGGATAGATGGACTGGTCATGTCGGGGAATTGCGAACTGTCGCAGAACGCGGACCGCGGCGCGGAACCGCCAGATCGCCGGAAGCCAACGTTGGCGCAGAACCTCCGGCGATCTGCGCGGACAATACCGGGCGGCGGGCACAACGGCGTGAGTCGCGTGACACGGCACTGATGGCCCTCGGTGCAGGGCGGGGCAGGCCGCAGGGCTCAGGTCGGCTCCGGGCAGTCGCGAAGTCGCGACTTGGGCAGGCGGCTCGAACGCTCGAGCAAAGCGCCGCAGCAGATGCTGAGCAGCGGACGCGGGCAGCGGCAGGGCGGGCTAGGGCGCGGGCACTCGGAGCATGGGCAGCGGCCAAGGGCTGGAAATCAAAATCTTTTTAAATTAAACGGGTTTTTCGGGTGACCTGGCAACCCGTCGAGTCAACCCGAACCCGACCCGTTTTTGCAACGGGTCGGTTTCCCGGACTCGAACCAACCCGCTTCGGGTTCTGGTCAACCCAAACCCGAAAATTTCGGGTGGGTTCAGATCGAGTTTTCGGGTCGGGTCCAAATATTGAAGGTCTAGTGACGCCGGGAGCTGCCGAAAATTTTCAAAGAAAAATTATAGAACTTTTTTGGATAATTTTGAAAAGCAATTAAAATTGAATATTGATTAATAAAAATTTTTACTAATTAAATTAATCAAAATAATTGAATTGATTGTTTTTAAAGAAAATATAAAATCAATGAGTTTCAAAATATGGCAGCGAGCCAATTTGAAGAAAATGCTAATACGATAATTTCAAATTCTGAGAATTTTAAATTCGAGAGTATTTAAAAAAAAATTTGAGAGCTCCTGAGATTTAAAATATAATTATTGATTAATGTATTTTAATTAAATCAAGTAAGAAATTTTAAAATAAAAATAAAAATGCCAATGAATAAACTAAAAAAAAGGGAGGAAAGTGACCGTTTCCACTAAAATGACACGTAAATTTTTGATTGGCCAACTCTCTAAATCTCTTAATACTATTGCTCTCAACAAAAATCTCAACCTCCATAACTCTCAAACAAATTGTAGCAATTCTCAAATAACTCAGAAATTTCAAACTCCCTTGCATGTTCTCCAAGGTCTCTTTAACCGAGCTCCGCAACTATCTGCAAACCCCCTGAACTAGCAGCAAGTAATCATTTTCTGCAACAAGCAGATAAAAGTTAGGCACAATTATAAATAAAATAATGCTGAAAAATAATTAAAAATCTAGCCACTACTAGTAGAGGGAAGTGCTGAAAAGCAAGAAAGTCATTGACGAAAAGCTAGTGGAAGCAACAGTACTAGACATTGGGTAGCGGACTACTGTGTCAAACAAGCTAGAGCACAAAACAAATAACTCAACCTAATGTAGTGTTAAAACTCTCGAAATATCAAAATCAACAACAACGAACTGAAAATTTCGGGTGGTCTAGTTTCAAAAAAACTACTGTCCACTCAAACCAACTAAAATTTGAACCAATGGGCAGCCTCTTCATTAGGAACTTGTTGTACAGACGCCATCTACTCCCGGCAACTTTCCGTAGGAAAGTCGTAAGCCCGACCTTAGGGAAAGTTTTTAGGTAGAAATTGACCTAACCCCTAAACCCAATTAAAACCTCGGCCACTTCTAAATAGAATCGTAGTCGTCATTTGAGGGAAATTTTAGGTGATAACACAAACATAAACCCTCACCGGGCATCCTATCTAAAAGGACTAGGTTTAAGACCAAACTCGGCCGCTAGCTTTACAGGACTAGGTTCGTAAACCCACCGTTAGGCAACTTCTAAGGAAGCCATAAGACCCATCCAACTAAAAATTCTGGCAATTCCTATTGGAGCCGTAAGCCAAACAACAATTATCCGGGCACTCTAATTGGAAGCTGTAAGCCCAACACTAACAAACTATCCGGGCAACTCCCTATGGAGCCGTAAGCCCCCAAAACTAAATAAATTAACGGACACTTCTAAAGGGAGTAGTAAGCCCCAATCAAAATTAATCAAAATTAAATTCAA
>NW_021319178.1:6584707-6591417 GCF_001605985.2 Dendrobium catenatum | reverse complement strand
TGAATAAACTTATAGTCAAACTGAACATCTCAAAAGTACGAACCCAACACCAAATTCAACTCAATCCGAACCCAAATGACTCCAAATCAAAGACCCGAAGCATATTTGGAAGGTTCAAACCATAATTTGTATTACCAAACGGTTTCCAAACTTGACATTCTTATAGTCGAATTGAGTGGCTAGACAAGACGAATCCAACGAGCCCAACATCACCGAATTCTGATATCACTAAGACATTTAAATGCCCAATAAACGGTCCATGATCAATACTGATCATCCATTCAAATCACTCCCAATTTAATTTCCTATTCATTTACATTTTTTTCTTGATTGATATTATCTTAATCCTATATTGATTTGATCTTAAAGAGATTTTTTAATTTTTTTTTTGTGTAATGAGACATATTTAGTTAATATATTAAACATGTTCTAGCAGAAATTAAGTGATTCGATAATTGAAGTCATTTTGTGAAGGAAGAAAATAAACTAATTCACTACCAAAGTTTTATCATTTTTAATACTGATTATATTGGTCCTAAGCCTGGATATAAAAAGTTGAAGGAAAATTAAAAAAAAAAAAATTAGGCCCCCTAGATATATTTTCTAGTTCCGCCACTGATCACATGAACCATTTTCAATGTCTACTTACACAAAATATTAGAGAAAGTCACATAAAATAATCCCAAGGGACACAATACTTCAGAAAAATGATAAAAAAGACCATCCATCTCATCTCGCAGCCTTGCGACGCCAGTTTGGAGAGTTGTGGTGCTAAAGCCTATGTCTTACACCGTTGCAACGTCATATCTATACCATTGTGATGCTTTGCTCTTTGTCTTTTAGTGTTGGGTGCTCAAGAAAACATCGCCAGGGCGCTCGGTACACAACGTCGTGGTGGTTGCACCCAAACCCAAGCAAGGAGTAATCCAATAACAAAATAGACCATATTGATCAACGCAATCAGTTACACACATAACATAAATAAATATTAAGATTTAAACTTTAAGTAATTAATTAGACATTTTAATAATCATATTCAAAATAATAATAATAATAATTAGAATCATACTTCGAAAATTAAAGTAGCCATTTGAGAGAGCTTTCTCATTGCTTTGATATTTAGGAAACAATCATAAGTTTTTTGTTATTACTTTATTGATGCTTTCTATATATATATATATATTAAAAATTTATAAATGAAAAGTAATTTTTATATCAAAATAGTAAAGCTATTTTTCTCACAGATGCTTCATAATTTTTTTAATAAAAAACTTCATCCTATCTCAAATAAATTAGAAGTCAATAAATTAAAAATAATTGATAATCAAGCACAAAGCTTTAGAATAAATTAAATAACTGTAATGATAAATGCAATCATTAATGCACATTTTTCATCACTTTATTGCTGATGCTCATATTTCAAGAGAAGAATGGGGACCATAATGTTTCTTTTTTTTTTTAAAATTCTCATGCAACAATAAAAATAACAGAATGGGAACAGCCGAAAGTTAGGTCGCCGAGTCATCATCGCTCTACCTAACGGTTGAAAAAATGCTTCCCGAACGATGAGATGTTTGTTGGCTTGTGGAGAAGCAAACTTTCCTTCTCCATTGGCTTTTGCGGCATTTAAGCTTACCGAAGCAGATCAAATATATATGAGAATACTTTAATGCTTCTTGTACAGTTTGGCACTGACCTTTGTCTCTTTTTTTGAAGGAGGCAGGAAGATAAGGGTTGTTGTCATTCATTTTAGTATGTGGATATTATGGGTTTGTTTAACTTAAAAGGAGTTGGAAGGAATGAAATGAAATTTTTGATGTCATCATGACAATATTCATTTGATCAAATATTGATTTTGATGGAACATTTGAACTCAAAATTTTTTGAAATTAAAGGAAACATCATTTGTGTTTTGATTTCAACAAATTTGTAGTTGGAAGGAATATTTGATGAGATAAATCTAACAACATCGAACGTGTTTTGATTTGAGTCCAAATAAGCGTATAGATTGAACATTTGAAGAATAATTGAAATTTTTGCAGTAATATTTTTGGGGGATCAAAGATCTTTAAATCATGTGTGCAATTATCAAATCAAGTGTCTCAATGAAAGGAATCCAATGAACCCAAAATCAGCTAATTTTGATGGCACTAAGGTATTAAATGTGTAAAAGACGATGTATGATTAAGGGAATCAATAAAGATTAAATGATGGAGTGTTTAGTAGTTCGATCAGACTACAATTAACAAAATGTATATAAAAAAAGTAACAAATAAACCACATTCTAACTCTAGGAAACTAGAGATTGAAGACAGCCTAAATATCTAAAAAAAAAAACTCTAGACCCCTATTTAATAATTGATGTGAAATATCATTACCAACAATCTTCATTGCTTGACCACCATCTTGTATTAACCTTAACTCGGTAATTGCCACCTAATTGTCATCTTCTAACTATCTTTGTTTGACCTTCATCATAACTTTTCATTGGTTCTCCAACATTCTCCATTTCAACCATAGGAGGCCAAGCTTAAATTTAGAACTTTGAAATTATGCATTATCTAATTGAGGGAAGGAGCGAACTTGTATATTCTTATCTACATGGTAGTTCAACATATATCCTTCTTCTGTTACTCGACTAGCTCAAATTCTCTTAGCAACATTAGTTTAGTTAACCAAGCCTTGCCTTTTTAACACCTCAAGATGTGTTAAGAAATAAACATTGATGTCATGTTCATAGCTTTTAATACTTTTTGCCTCTAATTGATGTAATTCTCCAACTGTCCATTTCAACGAGATTTAAGCTATGCTTGTTATTGATCCTAATTATGATGGATTTATTGATACTTATGAGTATGTTGACCACTATAGAACCAAAATGCATATTCAACTAGCCTTTGATGTGATTTTTTGCCATATCTTCTTTAGCACTCTCAATGATCATCCCCACAATTGATTTTTATTGTCTTTATGATAAGACTATTCACATTTTCACTAACCTCATCATGCATTTTATCAAGTAGTTTATTATAAATAAAAAATTATGATGGACTCTTATTTTTTAGGGATTTGTTCAAATAAGGAAAGATATTTAAGGAATATTTGCAAAGATTATTTTTAGAGACTTGTTACATCCCATCCCATGAGTAGAGTATGAGCTAATATCAAGTATTATTATTGAAGGTATCTATTTTTTGGACTTTTTACTCTTTATTTATATGAGAAATGAACCTCTCTTATGCCAATCTTACATTGCTAACTTTGTTGGCTTTTAAAATTTCTAACACTTCCCTACATGTACTTTTAATCTTCCTAAAATACCCAAATTCACATCCACACATCTCTCACCTACTTTCATCAGTTAAGCACTAGTAATAACATTAAAGCTTGCATATTTGCTGCTAGACATTGTTGTTGCTTGTTATTAGTTGATTGTTATTGTATTTGTATTTTAATTATAATAAACAAGCCAATTAAACATTTTTATAGAATTTCTATCTTAACAAAAAAATTGCCATTAATGAAAAAAGACTTAAAAACACATAAAATGTGTTCTCAATTTCTTTTTTTAACTTTAAAGCAAAATACTTTTTGTTAACTCTATTTTGTTATCAAAGATCTTTAAACCATACTAATGGAAAGTAATTCAAGTGTTGTAAGGCTATCATAAAGTTCTAAAATCATCATTTTAAGTGTTTATTCATATTTTGTTTTTAAAATATTTCTTTTTTTTTTTAATTTATTTATTTTTTTTAATTTTAACTAAACTTTTGAAAATGATTTGTCTCACTTAGAATTCTTGTAATGTTTTATTTAGGTTGCCTTTGCCCAAAAAGAAAATACATTGGTGTACTTTTTGTCTCCATTATTAAGAAGAAATTTTGCAACGCAAACTTAAGGATAGTGAGAATATTTGTTTGAGAGTTAGCTAGGCTTGAGCAAGGGTTGAGTTCGAGGCCAAACTACATAACCCCTGTATTCTACATTTAAATTACCTACTTGAATTTTCTTTTTTTTGTGTGCAAATCATCTCATTATTGTTGATATCATTGTTTTGATTATTTCATTTAGCATGACATAAACATTGCATTAAATTTAAAAAAAAAAATACTCACATGTTTTGAAAATTACATGGGTGGATTTAAGGAAGCATGCAAGCCTATTTTTGGGTTGATGTATACTTTTTAATACACAAATTCAGTATTTAGCATGATATTTAGGCAAATTTGTTACTCTCAAAATGCACATATATAATTGCTAAATTCAAAATCATGCATATAATGAAAATTATAAGTATAATCATTAGTGGTGCTCCAAATTTACAAAGCATGAGAATAAACATCAATAAGGTTGTTTCATGCTAGAGAACTTATAATGATAGAGATAGAGTTCATCACACATGGATAAAAGAAGAATTATAAGAGGCATATATATTTTTGTGTGAAAATTTTGGAAAGGGAAATACTAGAGAGCCTACCCTAGTTGATGTGATTTCACTAGTGTATGTTATTGATTACAAATTTTCCTTTGAATGAGAAAAACATTGAGTCAATATAATAGACATTATTTATAGAGTAGAGGATTGAATTGTAAATGGCTCAAGCCATAAGAGTTATCCTTAAGTGATTATTAAATGCCTTATTTTGGCATTCTCTAAAAGCCTAATATAAATGTTGGTTTTGATATCATGAGTCAAACTAATCATCAATGACATGTATTGTCCTTATAAGAAATGGCATGTATGGATATTAGTGACAATAATAGACAATGAAACTGCTAGGCATTAGTGTTGAGAGATTATAATTGGGTGATGGGAATGAGTGACTATAATTAAGTCTTGGTGGTTGGGTGACTATAATCAAACAATGTAGATGGAAAGAGATTAAAAATTGCAATTGAGTAACAAACTTCAAATGACTATAATTGAGTGAAGGTGGTTGAATGACTATAGTCAAGTGATATTAGTTAGAGAACCATAATATGGTGATGGTAGTAGGAGGGCTGTAGTCAAGCGATAACGGTAGGGGGGTCATAGTTTGATAATAGTAGTCCAAGGAAAATAGTCAGAGAATCATATTTTGATTATCATAATTGAGCAACAATGTTCAACGAACCATAGTGAAGAGATTGTGGTCGAAAAATCATAATTGAATGATGATATTTGAGGGTCATAATTGGGTGATGGTGATTGGAGTATCATAGTGAGGTAGTGTAGCTCGGAGGGTTGTATTCAGACCTTGATATCCAAAGGACTATAGTCTAGTGATGGTGGTCAGATGGTTGCATTTAAAGTGATGGTATTCATAGGATCACCATTGGGTAAAAGTGCTTGGAGAGATATCGGCAGGCAATAATAATCGAAGAATCTTTGTTGGGAAATAGTTGTCAGGGGATCATAATCTATCGATGGTAATCAAGAGATCATATTCTTGTAGATGCGGTCAAAATATTGTAGATGAGTGATGGTTATCATAGGGATGTAGTTAGAGATTGTGTCGTTAAAGGGTTATAGTTTGATGATGATGGCCGGAAGGCAATAGTCTGGCAATGGTGGTTAGAGGAATATAGTTGAAAAGTGGTGATCAAAGGACCATAGTAAAATGATACTCCAATAGTTGTAGACTAGTGGTGGTGGTTTGATATGATGGTTTGATGAAAGTAGTCAAAAATTGGTGCTCAGGCAATGGCTTTTGATGGAAATGGTATAAGGCAACAATCGAATGGCAATAATATGTTGGAATCAACTAAATGATGGTGGTATAATAGTGATAAAATGATGAATTTGGCCAATTGACAGTGGTTTAACAATAGTCATCCAACAATGGTTATTGATTAGAGGTAATTTGACTATAGTGATCAGTTGAAGGTAATTTGTCAAAGGAGCTTTCTTTAATTTTAAGGTTAGGTCCTAGTGTAAAGTTATGATAGGTTGTTAAACCTATGCAAATGTCCCAAGGCTAACCAGGGGGGGGGGGATTGGTAATGTTAAAACTTTCCTCTTGAATTTTAATAGAAAACCATTTAATAATTCTAACAAATTAATTTTTCTTTTTCAAATAAGCATTTCAACCACAACTACTAAATGCTGAAAAATAAAAGTACAAAAATAAAAATGAACACAAAGATTTATAGTGGTTCGATCCAATAAGACCTACATCCACTCCCTGAAGACTTTCTCTTCAGGTATTGCATTATTACCAAAGTGACTCTTCTTTTGCCCCCACAATAAGGTGGTGAAGCCTTTATAATTTTTCTCTCTTCTGCCAATCCCCGGTGCGGTATAGTATCATCATCATTTCACACCCTCTAAGTGTCAGCAGAGTACCGTCATCGTTTCATACCCTTTAAGTGTCAGCAAAGTACCATCATCCTTTCACATCCTCTAAGTGTCGGTAGAGTACCCTCATTGTTGACTGTACAAAAAAAAAATGTAAAGCAACCGACATACCTCCAAGCCGGCCCCATCTCACCAAAATGACGCACCTCTCGGAGGCACCGACAATGCAAAGCGTTAAAAAGGAAGGAATCACGAAAAAAACTTACGCTCGCTCATTGGTTCCCTCGTCGCTGTTCGACTTCGTTGCTTCGCACAAGCGTCTAGGATTCGCCGTTCATCTTCTCCTTCCGTCGTTACTGTTCGGCTCTGTTGCTTCACGTGCAGAGAGCGCACACTCCGACCCCGCCTGCCTCCGGCCGCCGCTGCCGTCGCG
>NW_021319178.1:6548890-6583088 GCF_001605985.2 Dendrobium catenatum | reverse complement strand
CCCCACATTTTAGGAAAATTGTAAAAATAAATAGCAATGATCCTAAACCTCAAACAAGCAAATTTAAACCTATGGGCATCTTAGTCTAAACGATTAAGTTGTAAGACCCGCTTTTCAGGCTACTTCCTAAGGGAAGCCATAAGTCCTACCCAAATAATTAAAATTCTTGGGCATCCTAATCTAAAGGACTATGTTGTAAGACCCACAACTCGGGCCGCTTAGCTTAAAGGTCTAGGTCGTAAGACCCACTGTTAGGCAACTTCTAAGGAAGCCATAAGACGTATCCAACCAAAATTCTTCGGGCAACTCCTAATTGGAGCCGTAAGCCCCAAACTAAACAAATCTCTGGGCAACTCCTAATTGGAGCCGTAAGCCCCAAACTAAATAAATTAACGGGCAACTTCTAAGGAAGTAGTAAGCCCCAACTCAAATTAAATTAAAACTAAATTAAAATCCACAAACCACTTCAGTCTATTCGGGATCCCTGAGAGGAGGCAACCCATGGCTACTAATCAGATTCCCTGGACACTACAATCAATGATTGTTAGTGTTGGTAGACTGAAATCTATGGTATACCCAGGACGACGGAACCATGGGATCTTGATCGGGTTTACCTCCATTTCCCCTACTATTGAGACTAAAATTAACTAAAAATTTATTTCATCCTTAATCGAGAGTTCTCGCTTACATTGTAAGAGGGGTAATTAACTATGGACGCTTGCGCTCATAGAAAGTAAGAACCCCAGATCTATAAACCCTGACACTACCCTCAGGGGAAATCTGGTTAATTTCAATCTGACTTAAGGGAAGTGGAATCCTACGGTTGCAAAGCGGGATTCGTGCATTCATGCCATTTTTCTTGAGCCAACACTCATCCTTTCACACCCTCCAAGTGTCGATAGAGTACCGGATCTTCTTTAAAGATCTTCTCTCAAGCAACTATAAAGAAGAAAGGAATATAAGTAACCAAAATACAAAAGAGATTCTTACCTTTGAGTAACCTTGTAAACCCTTCATACTCCACTTGCAAGAACTCTCTCAAATACTCTCCCAAAATACTCTTTTACTTGCTATAAAAGAAATCACAAAGAATAATAGCCCTCAAGTTAGTTTCTAAGGAAAATTTATATAAAAAACATGAAAAACCATCCAGAAAATTGAAAATTTTCTGTGGTGTAATGCAAATCAAATACATATATTTCAAAATATCAAGTGTTTAATTAAAAAAAATTAATGCATTATAAAATTACATTGTATTTGAAACAACATATCAAGCTCATTTTTAATGTATTTAGAATTCACCCAATTTGGATAAATCTTAAATATGCATGACCTTCTAACATTAGCTATCACCCACAACCCAACTACCAACCACCACCATCTACATCAACCATCACTGACACTTACTATGGTTTCCCACTACTATTTAGCACCAACACTACCATCGGCCACTGCCTCTATTATTACAAGTCATCCATCTTTGAAAACCAACAGCTACAGCCACTACCCACTATCATTTGACAACCATAGTCATTAAATATAGCCAACAGCCCCCACTGTGATGCAGCGCATATTAGACTCTAGTACAGTATTCTGTTATTTGCTCATTCTCCGCTCACTCCGTACTATTTTTGTTATTATAATAATATTACTACTTTTTAATGGTTGCCATATTAACAGTTAAAACATAAAACTATCTAATAGAAGAGAATATTATAGGAATACTTATAGGAAACAAATGTAGAGATGGAGGCAATTTTTGATATCATTGAATAGACACCTCTAGAATATAGGGAAAAGTTTTCCATATTTTTTCTTTTTCCTTTGTATTTTTCTTATTTCAGGTATCTTTTAGGAGGTCCATATCGCCATTGCCAATCTGTGGGTTGTATCAAGTTGGTATCAGAACCAAAGCAGTGGGATGACAAACAAAAGCAAGGAACCAGCTACTGAGGATTTTGAAGCCTTGAAACACTATCGACAAACCAGGCGGACATCATCCAATACCTTTAAAAGTTTTGTCTACCGATGTGCCACGCCTCTCTATCAAAGTACGTCATGAGTTCAATCTCAACCAAATAAGGATAGAACCCCACCAATCTCATCGAGATCAAGCACCAACTATGGTTCCTGGTGCGTGACGTGGCGTGGAACTTGACCAGCCATGGCATCAAATTTCCCAACCCACGAAGGAACTATCAGACTCTGAAGAGGATTTATAATGGAAACAAGAAGTGAACCTGAGCGATTCTAGGGAAGATGATGAAGGCATTAATTATAGCATTGGTTATTATAGGTGTAGAAGATGCCCAGCCCCATAGAGAAGCCAATATGAATTCAATGTTAAGGTGGATATACCCTTATTTGATGGGAATTTACACATAGAGGATTTTTTAGATTACGAAAATATTGTTGAAAACTTCTTCGACTACATGAAAAATGAGCCCTCTAAGCAGGTAAAATATGTGGTTTACTGCTTGAGAAGTGGAGCCAGTACCTGGTGGAAACAACTATTCAGATGCGGCAATGTGAGGCGAAGGGCCCTATCCGTAATTGGGCCTGGATGAAGTAGCTGTTGCATTCTAAATTTCTTCCTACAAAATATAAATAGATCTTGTACATAAGGTACCAACACTATGTTCAAGGTAGTCATTCCTTCAGTGACTATACCGAAGAATTTCATCACCTCAGTACATGGAATAATTTAAATGAATCCTTGAATCAACTGGTAGCCATATATATCAGGGTCCTCAAGGAAGTCATCAAAGATAAATAGCAACTGAATTCACTATGGTCTCTATTACAAGACATCAATTCATTACCTTACATAATCAGATGGGTGAAATGGGGCATTGACATTTAGGTAACAAAATTGTGTTAGGTGACTTTCTCCATTAGACAATAATATGTGTGTGACTTGTTGTGTGACGCCTTAGATATGAATGTGTGCCATCTAATTTAAGGATGTTCATGCTAGTTCAATGTACGTAGGTGTTACGTATGACGGTTGAGCTAACGTTTATTCCTTAGAGTGGAAAGGTGAGCACCTAAGGTTATTATCAAGGCCCCGTGAGAACAAATTACCAGCACCCAGCACACCATCCTCAGCAGTGATGCAGATTGTATCCAGACTAAAGTTGTTACTCAATGGGAGAGATTTTGATCTAATATGGGCATTGGTGGTCACTGATTCGACCAGCTCATGACAGGACCACATTCCTAATAAAATCTACACTATGTTGGAAGAGTTCAACTCCATCTGTCCTCAAGAGCTCCCTGCCACCTGTTGACCTCATTTTTGTGTGAGGTCACTAAGACCCTTCCAGAATCCAGATCCAATCCTAGACCCTAGGATCCACTCTAGACCTTAGGATCTTTCCTAGAACTAGACCTTAGAGCCTATTCTAGAAAATTCCACCAACACCACCCTCCCACCTTTAAGAAACATTCAGCATCAAATTGATTTTCTTCCTATTGCTACATTTCCAAACCTGCTCACTATCAGTTCAACCCCCAAAAAGAATAGATTCACAAATCAATCATTGAGGACCTATTGAACAAGTAGCTCATCCAAATAAGTATTATCCCCTATGTCGTCCATGCCTTGCTTGCACCTAAGAAGAACTGAGAAAGATGCCTATGCATGGATAACATGGCTATAAACAAAATTACTATCACATACCATTTTTCTATCCCCCAGATTGACAAACTTTTAAATAAACTAGTTAGATCATTAGTGTTCTCCAAACTTGATCTACATAACGGTTACCACCAAATTTGAATTCATCCTGGTGATGAATGAAAAATAGCTTTTAAAACTCCATTGGAACTCTATGAGTGGAGAGTCATTCCATTTGGATTAGGCAACGCACCTTGCACCTTTATGAGAATGATGCAAGACATACTGAAATCAGTTTGGGGAAAATTTTGCATCTCATACTTTGATGATATTTTAATTTACAGCGACACTTTGATGCAACACAGAGCAATCTCAAACAGATCTTTGAACTATTGCGGGAGTATCATCTATTTCTCAACCTCACTAAATGTGACTTTTCCACCTCCCAAGTTCAATTCCTCAATTTTGTGGTATCCAATGAAGGCATCTAGATGAATCTAGAGAAAATTGCAGCCATCCTCAATTGGCCTAGTCTAACTTCCTTCTTTGAAGTTTGTAGTTTTCATGAATTAGCAAAATTTTATCGCAAGTTCATTAAGGGATTTAGTATTCTTATGAGTCCTATTACTGACTGCTTAAAATTTAAAACCTTTCACTAGGATAATAAAAAACAAAGTTTTAAGACTATTAAGAAGGCTTTGACATCCACCCCCATTCTTGCCATTCCAAATTTTGTTAAACTCTTCATTGTTGAAATTTGACACTTCTTCTATAGGCATTGGAGTTGTGCTTTCTCAAGAAAGGAGGCCAGTTGCATATTTCAGTGAAAAGCTTTGCCTGTCCCGCAAATGGTGGTTAGCTTATGAACAAGAAGTGTACTCAGTGGTCCATGCTCTTAAACAGTAGGAACATTATGTAATATTTACTGCATCAGGAGTTCATTATTTGTACTGACAATATAGCACTTCAATTCATTAACAGTTAAAAACATGTTAACTACATACTTGCGCGTTGGGTCTCCTTCCTCCAGAAGTTTTCTTTTATTCTGAAACACCAATCTGGCCAGCACAATATAGTTGTCGATGCTCTCAGTAGAAATATGATTCTTCTAACTCAATTGCAAATCAAATTTTCAGGTTTGACTTGTCTTAAGGAGTTTTATGCAATTGATCCTGACTTTGTAGAAATCTGGAATCACTGCTAGCTTCAGGGAAGTTTTTTTTTATTTCACTACTCAACATGACTATCTTTTTTGCAACAATTTGTTGTGGATTCCAGTGTCATCTTGGCGACAACTTCTGGTCCGTGAGGCACATTCTAGAGGGCTCGCAGCTCATGACAACTGAGACAAATCACTGGCTTTATTATTGTCTTGTTTTTATTAGCCCCACCTCCGTTGTGATGTTTATCTCTTTATCAGCCGTTGCTACATCTTCCAAAGTTACAAGGTTCTCAAAATGCAAGTCTTTATTTTCCATTATAAATTTCTAACTCCATTTGGGAAGACCTTAGTTTAGACTTCATCCTTGACTTACCCCGAAAAAAATGAGGCAACGACTCGATCATGGTTTTCGTTGATCACTTCTTCAAAATGGCACACTTCCTATCATGCAAGAAAACATCAAATGCACTTCACATTGTCCATCTTTTCTTTCATCAAGCCGTTCGATTACATGAGGTACCTCGAAGCCTCACCTCTAATAAGGATGACAAATTCATAAGCTACTTCTGGCGTGAATTATGGAAACGGCTAGGCACCAATTTGTGCCTTAGTTCATCTTATCATCCTCAGTCCGATGAACAAAGTAAAGTTGTAAATCGTACATTGGGAAACATGCTTCGGTGTTTAGTCCATGACTTTCCAAAGTAGTGGGAAGAGATGTTAAGCTCCATCGAATTCACCTACAATTCTATGGTAAATCGATCCACATGTAAGTCTCCTTTTAACATTGTCTATACTAAACCACCTAATCTTGCATTGGATGTTGTTGTGCTTCCGAAGTACAAATTCGAGACTACCTCAACTTTCACAAACAATTACTCTCAAATGCTGCAAGAAGTTCGCCAGCAGCTCATCAAGGCCAATCAATCATATAAAACATATGCATACATTCACTGAAGGCAGAAACTATTCCATGGAGGTGATCTCGTCATGGTTCGAATACATTGTGAATCTTTTCCCCCGGGCACATACACAAAACTTAACTGATGAAAGATTGGCCTTGTTCTGATCATTACTAAAATCAATGATAATGCTTATATTGTGGAGTTGCCACATGATACTCATACGTCCCCTACTTTTCATGTTTCGGATATTTGGCCTTACCACCCTCCCGATGACTCTCCAATTACAATTAGCTCATCGGAGTTGAGCTCTTCTGATGCAATGCATATTAGACAGTTAGACTCCAGCACAGTATTCAGTTATTTGCTCATTCTGCACTCACTCGTACTATTTTTGTTATTATAGTACTATTACTATTTTTCGTTTGTTGCCATATTAATAGTAAAAACTTTCTGATATGAAGAGAAAACTATAGGAAAATACTTATTGGAAACAAATGTAGAGATGGAGGCAGTTTTTGATATCATTGAATAGACACCTCTCTGTTCTGGGAAAAAGTTTTCCCTGTTTTTATTTTTCCTTCACTTTTTTTTGTTTCAGGTATCCTTCAGGAGGTCCCTGCTGCTGTTGCCAATCCATGGGATGCATCACACTGTCTACTATTGCTATCATCACCACCTCCACGACCAATCAATGCCGCTACCACCACCCCTCACCATGCTATTGCCTCATCCAAAATTTACATTGAACAAATTTACTTGAAAATAAATACAAAAAATTAAACTTCCACCTCTATAATGTATCCGATCAAATAACATTAAAAATATATATATATATATTTACACAATACCAATGGTTTAAAAACCGGACCGGACCGGCCGGTTCGACCGGTTCAACCGTGAACCGGTCTGAAAGCCGGTTCGGTTCAACCTGAGAACCGGCTTAGCATCGAACCGGCCGGTTTTGGCATGAACCGCCGGTTCAACCGGGGAACCGGGGAACCGGGGAACCGGTCCGGGTTTCTTAAAACTGGCCGGTTCAAATTTTTTTAATATAAATAATATTAAATAAATATTAATCTTAATCAATTATTATAAAACTTTTAATTTCATATTAAGTACATTATTTTAAATAATAATTGAACAACCTCATGTCATCTTTTCCTCACATGACCTCTTGGTATGAGAGAAAGTGAAAAGGTATATAAAATATACAAAGTAAAACTTCCCAAGCAATGTGGGACTAAACCATACAAAGCAAAGACCCATTTTTTGTTTCATAGTTTTAGCCTTTGTATAGTTTTGTATTATTTTTTTAAAATAATTTTTTTAATTAGTTTTTTATAATTTGAATAATATTAATTTTTTTAGTTGATAAAATTTATTTTCTTAGTTCATAATATTTAATTTTTTATATTTATTTTTTTTAATATTTTTCATTATATATATTATAAAGTTAATGTGGATTCATTTTTGTTTGTCAAATCACTCAAGTAAAACTTATATCATATAAATTATAATAGAAATAATTATTTTTTATATTTGAATAATATTTTTTAATGTTTTTTACATATTTAGATGTCCGGTCATAATATTATGATGTAAAAAACTTTGTAAATTTTAACATATTTACAAAACTTTGTAAATATTAAGTTTTTTAACATATTTGATAAATATTATATTGTTAAAAAACTTTGTAAATAATATGGTAATTTTTTTTAACATTTTTAGATGTTGCCAAATGAAATAATTTATATAAAAATATTTAATTATATTTATAATTGTATATTATGAGCTTTTAAATAATTTATGTTTATAAATTAAATCTAAATATGTAATATAAAATAACAATAATTTATATGAAATTATATGGTTATTAAATTTCATTATTTTGTTAATTTTATTATTTTTTTATAATAATAATATTATTTATTACGTCATCCGGTTCGACCCCGGTTAGACCGGTCGAACCGGTCGAACCGTGAACCTCTCTTTCTTCCGGTTCATTGTCCGGTCCGGTTTTCAGAACCTTGCACAATACTATTATTTCTCGCTGTTTTCTATTTTATTTCATTTTTTCAGCAGCTCCTAAATAAGAAAAAAATTTCAAAAAGGCCAAACAAAAATATCCATAATTCTGGCACTCGGAATTGTAAAATGAGAATAAAAATTATAATTTCCATCAACGAAAAAAAGAACAGAAAAAATCCAACTTCTTTTGGATTCTTTGGTCAAACTAAGCAAGCAAGGTCCTCGTCCACGGCCGGGGCGGCGACCACGACAGTGTCAGTCAGCCAACCGTGGGCGCCAGTCGGTCATCGAGTTTTGTTCCCACAAGCCACAGCTTCACTTCTAGAATGCTTTATCTGCAGCATTTGCGAGACCATAGGAGTCAGTCAGCTTACCCACCCGTTTTCTTATATGAATCATGTGATGATTGAGAACAAATAATATTCAATCATTCATTCAACTTGAATTAAATATTTGAGATTGGTAACTTCATATTATTACAAGGAAAATTCGAGAGATTTATTAGCTAGGTTTCGTTTGCGACGAATTTCTTACAGCCTTTTAAAATTTTTTTAATGATAAAAATTTTTTGAAAGAAAAAAAAATGCTTTAAGGCGGTGTTTGGGATCGGATTTATTTCGAGTTTTTAGTAGGATTTATGGTAAATCCAGCCAAACGCAAAAAAATTAGCGGTAAATCCGGCAAATCCGTAAATCCCATATTTGCGGATTTACAGCGTAAATCCGCTAAATCCCGGTAAATCCTAATCCCGCTAGAAGTCAGATTAAAGGGATTTGGCCGAAGAAGCGCGCGAAAGGGAGAAAGTTACCTTCACAGCGAGCGCGCTACCGTCGTTGCTTCAGATCAAAATGTTGTAACGTCCGAAGAAACGACTCGTGCAATCTCTACACACAGTCGAACAACAACGAAGGAGCCGAAGAAACAACTCGTGCAATCTCTACACCTGCGAAGCAATGAAGCCGAACAGCAAGGACGAACGACAAGAGAAGATTAAAAGCAAACCCTAGACGGCATTATTTTCTTTATTTCCTGAGAAATTTTTGCATAACATTAACTCAAGAAAAAACATATTCACTGGTATTTAACATAATAAAATATTACATAATTTTTTCTTAACATGAATGTAATGAATCATAATACTTCTTCTATCTATCCTACACAAATTTCAATCTATCCTTGATTAGGTTGATAATTTTAGTAGCATTATCTATTAAAATTGGCTCTATCAGATTTCTTTCTCCAATATTTGTCCAAGATAAAGGTGTCTTGCCTTGCCCTTCCTATCATATAGAGCTTTGTAAGGGGCCATATTAATGCTAGATTGAAAGCTATTGTTATATGCAAATTCTATCAAAAGAGATGTGGTCTTTCCAGCAACCATTAAAATTCATAATACATAGTCTAAAAAGATCTTCCGGTACTTGAATAGTTCTTTCAAACTAGTTATTTGTCTACAAATGAAAAGTAAAACTTAAATGTAATTTTGTTTACATATTTTCCCTAAATCATAATCTAAAAAACATTCATAAATGCATGTCGGTATCATTATATCTAACTATAAACATCATACTCTAGGCCTTGCCCATCAATTATGCTACCCCCTATAAACAGAGAAATAAAATGGGTACTGACAAATCCTGCTATACTTTATACCGAGAAAGATTAATTGGAACACTACCATTAGTTATTTATGGATACTACAAATTTATTAGATATAAATACATGCACACAAAAACAAAGATAAAAAGAACACATGAAATTATCTAAAACTTTCTAAAATATCTACATATAAATCCTATGGCTTTATTATAATCATTATTTCCCCTTATATCAAAATTTCTGTCATAACCCAATTTGACATAATCCACATACAAATTAGGTCATGCCATGTCGTATTGTGACATAATAGATTTCCCATGACATAATTGGAGAAAATTTTGAGAATTTCAAAATTTGCAATTATTTATAGACTACATATACACTAATTTACTTCATATAAGTATAGAAAATACTCATAATCAAATATCTTTTCATTTATCATAAAAATATTGACATCAAATTATTTCCTTACAAATAGAACATGGCATAAAAAAATACAATACATAATAGAAAAGCCATGATAGCCAAAATCTCTAACAAAACATACCTACAAACATAAAATATCTATCTCTACTTAATTTGTCATTTTCCATTGCCCTTTCCTAAAATTGACGCAAAATGGTAGGCATGAGCAAATAATGGCTGAATAATCAACATTGAACCTACATAAATTTTAAATAAATTAAAAAATAGAATTTAAACAAAATAGAAGTGAAAGGCAAAATATATTATTCATACATATCACACATTTTAGGCCTATCAACACAAAAACTATCATATTTATAGATATAATAAACAATATATAATACCTATTATAGAAATACACAGAGTGCCCTATTAGTAAAAAAATAGATAGAAATTTGAGGTAAATTCACATACAAATTTTCACATATTTAGATCACAACCAAATAATCATATGTTCTTTACAATTATATTTCAAAGCTTTTATTGTTCTGCAACAATATATATTGGTTTCAGAATATTTTTTCCAAATTATTTAAAATAGTATATTTATAGAAATCTACTTTAGAAATTCATAAATAATTTTCCAAAATATTAAAAATATTCATTCCGACAATGTATTAAAAATTGCATAGTGAAAATTCATTTGATGTTGGAATATACCCAATTTTATGTTGCAATTTCAAATAAAAACCTAAAAATTTAAAAAATTATAAATTATTTAAAACATAGATAGAGCAAATATAATTTATCATGATCTGAATAGTATCTAAAATTGGCGCGATGGATGAAAATGACCAGAAGTAGCTCCAATTGAACTTTCTCTCACTAGAATTTCACCCTCTCTCTAGTCGGTTGAAATTTGAGAAAAAGGAAAATGATTTTGAATTTTTTTTATAGTGGATTTGGATATTTATATAAAAAATCATTCACATTATCACAACGCTTAGATATTCAATGCCGCAACTTCCTCTTAAAATACATAGAAATAAAGAACACTGGCTGTGAAGTTGGCAACCCAGCATTGCAATGCTTCCGAAAATTCCATATTTTTTTCTCATTTTTCTAAATTTAAAATATAATGAGCTAAGTGTCACAATGCTTCTAGAATAGTACCATAGCACTCCCATGTAAAAATTTTAGACATGCAAATTTTTCACACATAGAACCCTTGGGATGCTCTCTAAAAATAAAAATATTTATTTAAATGCATAAAGAGTCATTAACAATACATAAAATATAAAATGCAAACAATAAAATTGATGCATGTCAACTTTGCTACTTACCATTACCAATAGTGTTGATACAAAGCTATGGCCTATATGACTAATGCATATCATTGACACTAGCTTTGACTCTCAACATCAACATTATGATTATATTAAATTTCTTGGTCTTTGGCATCCCCTCAAAGAATATGAAAGCAAATAAAAAATGATACCTTATAGACAGCTCTAATGCCATATAACTTTTCTAACTTCCATAATATAATTCATTCTATGGAGAGTATATCTACTATATTATATTAGCACCTTCTCTAATCATAAAAAATGACATCATTTGTAGCCAATAAAAACTTCAATAGAATCATTTTAATTGGGTCAGGTCCCATAAATTTTCCATTTTAAGTTTTTCATCGAAAACTTTAGTGTTTTTATGACCCTCTTTAATCTATACGTATGTGAGTGATGGATCTTCATACAAGGATATGATATTAAACACTCCTAATAGCATTATGAATATTTTAGCACACACTAGTTTAACATTGCGTATAAGACTAAATTCTTAGTTATAGGAAGCCATTGCTTCAACAAAGAAATGTCATTCTCGTTATTGTCTAAGACATGACTATAGCGGGGCAATCCCTTGCCACCATTTTATCAATCAAATCAAGAATAGGGATAACTTTAATTACAACATAAAATGGACAACATCTTATATGTGATTAGAGTCATAGAACTTATCTTTCTAATCATCCATTCACCCAATCTCAATCAATATAGTCAATGACTAAATATATAATAAACGATCTCTTAAAGATAACTTTCACCACAAAATTTATTCTATAAAGTTTTTGTCTATCACCCAATTATAAATAAAAGATGAATAGGTAAAAATCTTGGGATCTTCTCATCCAAGAATTCTCTCTTTCCCTTCCTATTTGTCTACTCATTTTTCACTCATTATTTTTAATATAATTTGATGTGATGCATAAACAAGCATGATCAACACCTACATTTTTTTCTTAAGCTCCTTTAAAATTTTCTATTTTATTTATAATTTACATGCTTTTCAAAATTAAAAGCCAAAATATTAAAAAATAAATTGCTTATTGTCCCACAAAATATGTAAACATTTTTTTTTTCATATAGAAGCATATCTATTCTAGACCTAATTCATAGAAAATTTAATAAAAAAAAGTTCTATTTGAAAAAATGTTAAAATTAATACAAAGGCTCAATCGGGTAATCTATCAATTCTTCATAGAATCAATAAAATATATATATAAATAAAAGAAAACAACCCTTCACCCTTTTCAATTCCATCCACCAAAACGTCAGAATTTTTATGAACATGTACAAATATACCTAAAAATCAAATAAAATTTAAGAAAAAATCATAGATTTAAAATGAAAGAAAAGAAATTCCCCCAAAAATAAGTCTCAAAATCCTATTTTCCCTGCTCAAGGAAGCAAGCAGGAATCGAATGAAGAAAATGGTCATTTACTCATTTCAATCAATCCAAGGAAACAAGGGAAATGCTGTTGCTGGATCCGCTCCCATTCGACGCATCGCAAATCGCAAGCGCGCTTTCCAAATTCATCACGACGTCCGACATTGCCGGTCGGTCTTTCCCCTCCAAGTTGACGCAATGCACCGCGGTGTACGCCACCAGCTCCACGGCCTCCGCCTCCCGCGGTCCCGGTGGCGCCACCCGAGGATCGAGCACCCTCCCTAGCTCGCCGGCGGCAATGCTTGGCGCTGCGAAGTCCACCACGCTCAGCGGTTCACCTCCTTCCCCTTCCCTAAATATCGCCCTCCTTCCCGTTAGTACTTCGAGCATCACCACGCCGAAGCCGTACACGTCACTCTTCGTCGTCAGATGATGCAGACCGTAGTACTCCGGGTCCATATAACCCATCGTCCCCGCCGCCCTCATCGATAGGTAGTCTCCTTCCACTTCCGGCCCCATAAGAGAGAGCCCGAAGTCCGATACTCGTGCAACCCACTCGCCGTCGAGCAATATGTTGGATGATTTGATGTCGCGGTGGATGATCGGCGGCACAGCGTAGCTGTGTAGGTATTCGATTCCTCGCGATGCGTCGAGGAGGACCTTAATTCTTATCCCCCAGGAATTCAGCTTCCCCAATTCGGCGGCTCGGGAGTGGAGGTGGTCGTACAGGGCGCCGTTCTTCATGTACTCGTATACTAAGAGGCGCTCTTCTTTTTCGTCGCAATAGCCCACGAAGCCTACTAGGTGTTTGTGATGGAGGCGTGATAAGAAGGCGAGCTCGGACTGAAAGGCGCTTTCTTTCTCCTCGATTTTTTTGGCTTTCAGGCTTGATTCGCTGCGTTTGATGGCGACCTCTCGGCCGTCGGCGAGTTTACCTTTGTAGACGGTACCGAAACTGCCGGCGCCGAGTTTGAATTCTAAGGAGAAGTTTTTGGTAGCGGATGCCAGGTCGGCGAAAGAGAATACCTCGGCGCGGTCTTTGAAAGAGGAGGGACCACTGCGTTGACGCCGCATGATGCGGGAACCATGACGCCGGAAAATGCGGGATTTTGAACCGGAGGGAGAGGTGAAGGGGCTTGGTATGGTAATGGAGGATGGGTCTACGGGATTTGCTGCTGCAGCGTTTTCGTTGCGGGAGATGGTGGGCTGCACAGAATTGTGGACTTTCTTTCGCCGGAAAAAGCAAGTCCAGATGCAATACAGGACGGCGCACAGCCCTGCTAAGGTACCAACTGAGCCTATGATGGCGAATGCAAGCCACCATTTGCTTGTCTTTGACGATGGAGATGGCGGCGGCAGGGTGGAATTTGGTGGTTCAGCTGCTGAAGGCGGAGGAGGCGGAGCTAAATTATTGGTGGGAGCCCCGCAGGGTCTGCAGATGATGCCGGATCCAGAACAGAGTGACTCTGAATCTGGAAAGATGCCACATTTACAAGTGCTTTGCTCAGGAACGCAGATTCCTGGAAGGATTTTTGGTAGAGACAAAACAATGACGGAGATGTTGAAGCGGTCCGTTTTCCAGCACATCACTGTAAAATTCTCGGTGATCAACCCGCAGGTAAGATCGCCGCCTGCAACGATTGATTCGAACATAGTACCTACCACTGGAGAATAGGGCCGGCCGCCGGCGAAGCCACCCCAACAGAGAACTGTCCCATTAGGCTGTTTAATAGCACACGAATGGTTCAGCCCGAGGGCTATGCCGGAGAACTCGAAGGCACCGCCAGATGGAGCATTCAATTGACCGGAACTGTTGCTTCCCTTGCAGATCAAGAATCCTGAGATGGTGATTCCGCAGACATGGGAGTCTCCAGCAACGATGCTCGCCATCGAAACATTCGCAAACGCGCTCTGAATATCGGAGCCACGGCCTCCCCAACATTGCACGATGGTGTTATTCCCAATCCCGCATGAAAACCCTCTCCCTGAGGTGAGCGACTGGTATTCTCCGGGGATGGTTAGCGGAAATGTTCCGTCCCCACGCCACCACCTGATTTCGGTGGTGTTCTTATCAAAGGCGCAAATTTGGTCTTCACCAACACTAAGGTCGGTGAGGGCAACGGAACCCTTATAGACCCGCTTTGCTGGGAGAAAGATGGAGGAGGAATCTGTGGCGCTCCAACAGAAGAAGCTGAGTCCACCGGACCTAAGCCCGCAGAAGAAGTCACGGCCACCAGAGACCGACTCAAAGGAGAAGCTTGGTAATACGGAGAACGCCTGCTGCCCTGCTCGCGCGCATAGGATGCTCTGCGGCCTGGCGCTGGCAAGGATGCCACAAACTGTGCCGGAAGAATCCACAACGGCCATGGTGGCGGCGGAGCCAAATCCTTCCACGTCGGCGACCAGAACGATGAGGAAAACCGCCGCGGCCGTCGCGACGGTCAGTGGAATCCTCATCTAGTCATCGAGTCCAGAAAGAGAAAGCGCGAGATATTTGGATTTCTTTTGCCTGGGATATAAACTCGTAAGCGGATAATAAAACGAAAATCAAGTGCTGCGAGCGTTCGGAGGCAAGAGAGAGAGCACAGGAAGTAATCGTGCGGCGGCGGAAGGAGCAAAGAAAGCGGATGCCCGATTTTATGAGCTACGGTGACGCCGCGGTGGAACCGAGCGAATCGGCCCTTCTTTAATTGCCGGAATCAATTTGGTTGCAACGGAAATCCTGGCCGTCCGAATTCGGTCCACCTCAGCAGTACAAAGGGCGGAAAATATGTCCACACCCATTTTTAAAACCTTTCAAATTACGACTCTTTAATACATCTCTTAACTCCGAATTTATTCAAAAATTTATTAAAAATAATTATCTGGAAATTAAAATATTAAAAATTATATAATTTTTAGGTTTATATACAAGTCAAGCTCAATTTGAGGCGAGATTATTGAGTTCGGACATCGGACACAATTTACGTTCGGTATTTTACAGTACCGAGTAATACTGAGCTCGGTACTGTGAAGTACGGAGTTCGGTACTTAACAATACCGAGCAGTACTGAGAAATACTGAGTTCGGTACTGTTCAGTACCGAGTAGAAAGTGATGTAGCACATTTTCATTGGGCTCCGGATATCGTCCGGTGTCTGAACACAATAATTCCCCAAATTTGAGCTTGACCTAATTGAGTTCAAGCTCAAATGGATCGGCTTACGAGGTAACGAGTTGAGTCCAAGTTCGCTCAGCTCACGAGAAATTTATCTAGCGAGCTCACGTGCTGGTTTGGCTCATTTGCATTTTTTTTTTTTTTGAAAAAAAAATGATTAATATTATATGTCATAATTAAAAAGATTAGTAAAAATTCATGCTCTTATCTTGCACATTATTATGTGCACTTATGCTGATGTGGAGGGTTATTAATGAAAGGTAGGCCTTAAGAGTCATACTTGTCTCACCCATAACACCTGCAACCTTAACCTACTCGTTATCTGGTGCGCCGCCCCGCACCGTATATGCCAAGTGGCATTTCCTGCAAATCAAATAGAATGATACGCTCCTTCAAAACGATATATTTAAATTAAAATCACCTAAATATTGAATAAATATATTAATAAAAATTCTCTGATTGAGATCCCACGTGGCAGGAAGGCAGCGGGCGGTCTGCATTTCTAATTTTGGGCCGGTGAACGGTCAAAAAAGAACAACTGTGGGTCTTGCGGTCCCGCATCGGAATGGGGTAGAGAATTTGAACGGTTGAGATGTCGCTTTGTGGGGATCAATGGATGTTATTAATTGATGTTTCTATCTTGCATATGCTAGAAATTTTGAAGTGAATTATTCAAACATCTGTGTTAGCGCGACCATAAACGCACATTAATTTTGTATTAATTCGAAATATTGTATAATTCCGTTACCATTTATTTATTAATGAATGTCACTTTTAATTTATATTGAATAATTATTGGGGTGGAAATAAATGCTCCAATCCATCAAATTGATCTATAAAAATTTGGATTATGTTTGGCCTATTTAATAAATGAGTTGGGTTCGGTTCAAAAATTTTAACCTGTTTATTAAATAGATCTGATTTTGACCGAAAGTGATGCCTTTAATTTTTTTTTTTCTGAAATTCATTTACATATTGATATAATTTTCTCATTTTTTATCCATTAAGGTAAACTTTATAGTTGATAAGTTATTAAAAAAAAATAATCAAGTCATTTTAATTAGATTCAGGCCAGATTACCGTTAACCTATTTTGATAAAAGTAAAAAATATTAATTGTATACGAGCACTCAATTAAAAAAATTATAAAAATTTTAAAATACGTATTATGTTTAGTTTTTATTTTTAAAAAATGCCACATATGTAAGAAAATATATTGGAATATTTGTCTTTTATTTGTAAATAATTTTTCTGTTTTTTTTTTTCACATAATTATAAAACGTTGTTTTCATAATTTATTTTAACAATATAAAGGAAAGAGTCAAAATGACTCTAAGACGAATATGCCTTATCGCTCGATCATGATTAGTTAATAAAGTTTGAGCTTAAGTTTAAGTTTTATTCTTTGAGTTTAACTCGGCTCAATTATTTTGAAAGAAAAAATGAAAATCATCTTGCCCGGGCATAAATCTCAAGGCTTTTTGAATAGGAAAATTTCAATATTACATTTTGGAACATATGAATTCTAATTTCAATAAACTTATTTTCAAACTAAAAGTTTCAACAAGATGAACTCAATGACACTTAAATTGATCTAATATGAGCCCAAATGGCCCATACTAAGGGCTTAATGCATATTTGGAAGCTTCGGGACTTAAACTGGATGACAAAATGATCTATAAATATGACACTTATAGTTTGACCGAGCGACTCGACAAGATAAATCCAACTAGCCTAAGATTGCATGTTTCTTACATCATTAAGGTACTTAAATACTGAAGGAACACTCTATAATTGAATAAATCTTTATAAGTCATCCGATGGAGTGCCATATATCTGCACCAAATATTCTTTATATTTATGTAGTATGGCACTTCAAAAATTATTTTAAGAGAACCCTACTCGCAATATGGAGGCGTTTGGACTATGTCAAGAGAGTCAGAAGGGCTATGACGGTTGAAAAATCTCGGAGCTCCTAAAGAGAACTAACGCCGACAAACTTCTTGCAATCATTGCCTGACCTTCTCTTGGCCACCATCGTCGGACTTTTGCCTACCCTCCTTGGCTTCTTTGCCCATAATCTCCAATTTTGTTGATGCATGATATCGATATAAGACTAATGCATGCAAACGACACTAATGCTAGCATCTAAAAATTTCATTATATGTCGATGCCATCAATATCGATGCATGATATTTCCTATAAGATCAATGCTTATAAATGACAGCTAACACGTCTTCAAAAAATTATTTGGATCGGGCACGAATCTCGAGACAAAATCAAGTTGGAAACTTTCAAAATTAAAATTGGAACCATTTGAAATCCGATTTCAGCAAACTTACAGTCGAACTGAACTTCTCAAAAATACAAACCTAACGACACCCAATTCAACACAATCCGAGCCCGAATGGGTCCAAATCAAGGGTCTGAAGCACAACTGGACGGTTCAAACCACAATTTGGACTACCAAACAGTTTCCAAATTTGACATGCTTATAATCAAATCGAGCGGCTTAACGAGACAAATCCAATGAGCCAAAGATCAAGGAATTCCAACATCATTAACAGCTTCCAATGTATAACGAACAGTTCGTGATCAAGGGGCTGGACATCGGGCGTCCATCCAAACCACTCCCCATTTACCCTTGATCTTCCTCCTATTTACGGGTCATGCCACTCTAAAGAATTTATAAATAGACCCCTTCTCCCTCTTAAAAGGGGGGCTCGAAGCAAGAGAGGAAGAGAGATATCGGAGAGTGCTCTTGCCTCCTTATTCCTCCTCGACCACCGCATGGAGTTCCATCGGACCACCACTTGAGGCCTGAGCTCTGCCAGACCACCACTTGAGGCCTTGAGCTCCGCCGGACCACCACTTAAGTCTTTGACTTCGCCGGACCACAACTTGAGGTCCTGAGCTCCGCCGGACTACCACTTGAGGCCATGAGCACCACCAGACCACCACTTAAGACCCTGACTTCCGCCAGACCACCACTTGAGGCCATGAGCTCTACAGAACCACCACTTGAGGCCCTGAGCTCTGCCGGACCACCACGTGAGGCCCTAAGCTCCTTCAGACAACCACTTGAAGCCCTGAGTTCTACTAGACCACCAGCAGAGGTTCGGAGTTCTGCAGGACCACCATCTGAGGACCGGAGCTCTATTGAACCACCACCTGAGGCCCGGACTTCTACCAAACCACCACCTGAGGCACGGACTTCTGCCAGTCCACCACCTGAAGCCCAATGTCCTACCAGAGTACCGCCTTACTACTACGGTCTTTCTAACCCTAGCCTCGTGCTGACTACGATCCTTCTAACCTCTATTTCTTACAATGGTCCTTTCGACCTTCATCGCCAGACAACGGTCTTTCTAACACCAATTACCTACTAACTACGTTCTTTCAGGCCCTTGTCTCCTGCTGAATATGATTATTCCAACCTCCGTCAACTACTATAGTCCTCCCGACCTTCATAGCCAGACAACAATCTTTCTAACCCGGTCTCCTGCCTATTACGATCTTTATGACCTCTATCCCATCGACTATGGTCCTACCGACCAAACAAATTTTGCTATGTTGATTATTGTAACTCCCACTATGTAATGCACTCTATATGATGTACATTTGTGACTTCAAGCTAAGGCCTTCTCCCAAGGAAGGGCCTTATTTGTAATCGACTGCAAATATTAGTGGTTTCATTCAAATTAGGCAAGGCCCCATGGGTTTTCCCCTTTTTTTAACGTTTCCATTAAAAACTCTTATGTCTCTTATGAACACTACACCCTCTCTCTTATCTGCTTGTGTGCTAGATCTTCATACAATGCTAAGATGCTAAACTTTATATTTCTCTACCACCGTGAATATTTCCCCAAGGGGGGGGGGGGGGGGGGTAATTTTATCCATCATCAAAAGGTCATTCATGTCAAATTCCTGACATCAGCTCTTATTGCATCAATTTTATGGGAATTAGATCCGGACTAGGGGTAACCTTGGCTCTAACCATAGTCAAAAGGATTATTCAATGCTTTCAACATCAGGATAATATTTCAAGAAAATCTCAGCAAATATTTGGATACTTCTAATCAATTATAAGCTTTATAAAGTTCATTGTTGGACTTCTACTTCTTGGGCAATGTCTTAGTCTCGATCTCAAAAAGGAAGTTACGGTCTAAAGATAGATCATTCTTCACCTTTGATTTGGGATACACGTGGCATTCGCCCCTCCCAATCAAGAAAAAATTAATACCAGGGGGATTTGATTTGACCTCTTTTATACAGGTTAACATTATCAAGTAGGGCTCTGATATACAATCTCAGATAATTCATACACCTTTGATGGATTCTCTCGACTTCTTCCACATAGGTTAACATCATCAAGCAACACTCACACACACAACCTCAGATTGGTCATACATCCTTGGTGGATTATCTCTACCTCTTCCACACAGGTTAACGTCATTAAGCAGCGCTCTGACATACATCCTTAGTGGATTCTCTCGACCTCTTCCATATAGGTTAATATCATAGAGTATGGATCTGACATACAACCTTGGATAGGTCATACATCCTTGGTGGATTCTCTCGACCTCTTCATATACGTTAACGTTATCGAGCAAGGCTCAGACATATAACCTCGGATAGGTCATATATCCTTGGTGGATTCTCTTAACCTCTTTATATAAATTAATATCATTGAGCAACACCCTGACATAAAACCTCATATAGGTCATATATCTTTGGAGAATTTTATTAACCAACATTATACTTCCCGTCTACGGACTTTCATTATAATTCAAGTTGACATTGAGCTTCCTCCCATCATTGGACTTTGCCCGTCACGGGACTTTCATTAGAATTCTACCCAATGCTGAGCTTCATCCACGCTGGACTTCTTCCCGTCACGGAACTTTTGGCAGAATTATACCCGACGCTAAGCTTCCTCCTGTCATTGGGCTTTTGTTCATCACGGGACTTTTATCGGAATTCTACCCAATGCTGAGCTTACTCATGTCGCTGGACTTATATCCGTTGCAGGACTTTTGTCAGAATTCTACCCGACGCTATCCTTCCTCCCATTGTTGGGCTTCTGCCCGTCACAGAACTTTTGTCGGAATTCTACCCAATGCTGAGCTTCCTCCCATCGCTGGACTTCTACCTATTACCAGACTTTCATCAATCTTCTATGCGATGTCATACTTTTACCTGACGACAGACTTTTATTTGTCGACAGACTTTCGTCGGACTCCTGCCTATCGATAGACTTTCATTAGGCTTCTACCCGACTTTAAATTTCTACCCGTCATCAGACTATCGTTGGTCTTCTACATGATGCTATACTTCTAATCGATGCCAAAATTCCACTCGTTGTTTGACTTAAGCCTGTCATGGGACTCTCATCAGACTTCTACCTAATACTAAATTTCTACTTGTCAGCAGACTTCTGCTCGTTGCCAGCCTATTACTCTTCGTCGGATTCTCGTGGGACTTCTACTCGATGTCGAATTTCTACCCATCGTCAGACTACTACCCATCGCCAAACTCTTATTGGACTTCTTCCTGACGTCGGGCTTCTGTCCATTACTAGGATTCCATCGACTAACATCGGACTCCGTAGGATCTCTCAAAGAAAGAGGAGAAGACTCTTACTCAGTGAGGGGCCCTATAACTAAATAGGACTAGGGAAATGCCTCAACATGAGGAAGAGAAGAGAGGGAGGAGTCTCCTTCTTCCAAAGAGGGCCCAAGACATGGACAGGGGATACCACCTGTATTGGGCTAGGAGAGGGCCTCAATTGAAAGAGAGGAAGAGAGAGAGATATGCAAGACTTTCATACCCCTATGGGGATATTTATAAGGAGGGAAAGTTGAAGAAAAATAAAAATAATTGCTAGCGGTTAGTAAGAGGTTAGCCAATCGGCGGAACCAACTGCTAGCGGTTGGCGCTCGCTAACTACAGCGCGGGCAACCTCACTCGAATGCACGGACAGCTAGCAGTGGCGCATGACTCACGCGGCGAGCAGGCGAGCTGGCCAATCATGCAGGGCAGGACAGAGCACACGGTTCAGGATGGTGTCATCATCGCCGGCAACGGCAGCTTCTAGCGACTCCTGATGGCGGCAGTGGCTGGAACGTCTCCAATTTGTTTTGGGGGCCCGACACAGAAATGTCAAATCAAACATTTTTGGGGTCCGCAGAACCATTTTTGATGTTTCGGACTCAATTTTGACACTTTTAAAGTCATTCGAGACCTTTACATCAAAGATTGGAGTATTTCCAAATCTCAAATCTCACCAAAATTTCCCCAAGAGCCATAATACATATTTTCATACTTTTGGAGTATCGATGTATGAAAATAGGGAGGCAACTTATACGTCTTTAAAATATTATCTTAATCGAGCATGAATCTCGGGGCAACATCAAGTTGGAAACTTTTGAAATTAAAATTAAGACCATATGAACTCTGATTTTAGCAAACTTATAGTTGAACTGAACGTATCGAAAACACAAACCCTACGACACCAAATTCAACCCAATCTGAGGTTTAATGGGTCCAAATTAGGGGTGCAACTGAGTCAAGCTGGCTCGGGCTCGATGAGCTGAGCTTACTGAGCTCGTAAGATAAGCTCGAACATGAGTTCAAGCTTAAACGCTAAACGAGCTCAAGCTCAGACACTGGGCTGATCGAATCGATGGCTCATCAAGTAACTCGCGTCTGTGGGAGCGTGTCGCATCGGCGGGAGCTGGATAGTGAGCGAGAGCGGGTCGCATCACATTTGCGGGAGCGGGTGTAGTAGCGTGAGTGTGACAGCGAGTGGGAGTGGGAGCGAGCATGAGTACGCGACTGCAGGAGTGCGTCACATCGTGTCTGCGGGAGCGGGTGTCTCATGGGAGCGGGAGCGGGTGCCTCAAGGGAGCAGAATCGGGTGCCTCACGGGAGTGGGTTGTGCCGCATTTGTGGGAGCGGGTGCGAGAGCGGGAGCGCGACCGGGAGCGGGACAGCAAAGAGCGGGATTCGCGTACGCGGCATCCGCTCGACTCAACTCATTTTGTGAGATGAGTCAAGCTCGAGTTCTTCTTTCAAGCTCGACTCGAGCTCAGTATTTGGCAGTCGAGCTTGACTCGAACACCCCGTAGCTTGAGCTTGACTCGACTCATTTGCACCACTAGTCCAAATCAAGGGTTTGAAGCACTATTAGAGGGTTGGAACCACAATTTGGACTTCCATATGATTTCCAAATGTGGCATGCTTATAGTCAAATCAAGCGGCTTGATGAGACGAATCTAACGAGCCCAAGATCACAGAATTCTGTCATCATTAAAAGCTTCAAATGTCTAATGAACAGTTCATGGTCAAGGGATTCAACATCGACCGTCCATCCAAACCACTCCCTATTTACCTTTGATCTTTCTCATATTTATGGGTCATGCCACTCTAGAAAATCTATAAATAGACTCCTTCTCCCTCTTCAAATGGGGGCTCAAAGTAAGAGTGCAAGAGAGTGATCGGAGATTGCCCTTGCCTCGTCGTTCCTCCTCGACCACCGTCTGGAGTTCTGTTGGACCACCACTTAAGGTCTTGAGCTCCGTCAGACCACCACTTGAGGCCTTGAGCTCCGGCGGACCACCACTTGAGGCCTTGACTTCCCCCGGACCACCACTTGAGGCCATGAGCTCTGCCGGATCACCACTTGAGGCCTTGAGTTCCGCTAAACCACCACTTGAGGCCCTGAGCTCCATCAGACTACCACCCTTTGGACAACCACTTGAGGCCTTGAGCTCCGCCGAACCATCACTTGAAGCCCTAAGTTCTGCCAGACCATCACTTGAGGTTCGGAGTTCTACCTTACCACCACCTGAGGCCTAGACTTCTTTTATACCACTGCCTGAGGGCCAGACTTCTACCAGACCAACTCCTGAAACCTAGAGTTCTATCGGAGTACCGCCCTAATACTACGGTCTTTCTAACCCCAATCTCCTGCCGACTACGGTCCTTCTGACCTCCGTCTCCTACTACGGTCCTTCCGACCTCCATCGCTAGGCAACGGTCTTTCTAACACCAGTCTCCTGCCGATTACGGTCTTTCAGACCCCTGTCTTTTGCCAACTATGGTCCTTCTGACCTTCGTCGCCTACTACGGTCCTTTCGACCTCCATTGCCAGACAATGATCTTTCTAACCCCAATCTCCTTCCTACTACGATCTTTCCGACCTCTATCATATCGACTGTGGTCCTACTAACCAAACAAATAAGACTATGTTGATTATTGTAATTCTCACTATGTAATGTGCTCTATATGATGTACATTTGTGACTTCAAGCCAGGGCCTTATTTATAATCGACTGCAAATACTAGTTGATTCATTAAAATTGGGCTAGGCCCCATGGGGTTTCCACCTTTTTTAGGAGTTTTCACGTAAAAATTCTTGTGTCTCTTATGAATGCTACACCCTCTCTCTTATACGCTTGTGTGCTGGATCTTCGTACAACGCTAAGACGCTAAACTTCATATTTCTCTACCGCCGTGAATATTCCAGGAAGCAACAACAACGACCATGACTCTCAACATCAATACGATATGCATATGAGACTTCTTGATCTCTTACTCCCTTCTATAAAAGAGAATAGCCAAATAGATAGTAAGCGATATCTTAAAGATAACTCATATGCTATACGGCTCTTTCAACTTCTGCCACAAAATCTATTATCTACATTTTATGTCTACTACATTATATCAATATCATTCCCAATTATAAAAAAAAGGTATAATTTGTAACTGAAAATAAATCTCTCTAAAATCATTTAAATTATTTTAGGTCACACATTTCCCTATTTCAAGATTTTTCATTAAAATTAGGGTATCCATCTCTTATGGCTCTCTTTTATTTTTGTATATGTTGGATATTAGTATAAAGTTCATATATTAAATACTCTTTAACATCGTGAATATTCTAGCATGCAGAAAGAAACAAAATTATGTTTTAGTTCAAAATCATGAATGATAAAAGAAATCACAAAAAATACTGTATTTACGCATAAATTATAATGATTCAAAATTATTTTGTTAAAAATTAACTATATAAAATCAACATGAACATTGCTCTTACACAGCAAAATATCAAAAAATTAGGTTCAAGCCAAGTTGGCTCTGTTCAAGATAATTCAGCTCGGTCAATTAGGTTCAAACCATGTATCTAGCCAGTAATATAATACTGAAGATCTAATCTAAATTTATAAATAGAGGGTTAAGAGGTGAACTTAGACTTCGTTTGGGATGACTTTCTTATTGCTTTTTAAAATAACTTTTTAGTACAAAAAAATTTACCTCAAAATCAATTTGTATTAAAAAACAGTTATAAAAAGTAGTAAGAGAGTTGGTTTAGAATGGCTTTTTTACTGCTTCCTAAAGTAATTTTTTAGTACAAATAGATTAATTTTTATACTAAAAGATGCTTTAAGAAGCAGCAAGAAGTTTATATAATTTTTTATGCTCAAGCCATTTTATAAAAATATTGGAACTTCATGTCCAAGATTTTTTTTTTCTCTTTCTATTTCTCTGCTCAATTTCACTAAATATTTCTAATATAATTTAATATAATTCTTAACCAAGTATGATTCATCCCCAACATTTTTGCTAAAGATCCTATAAAAATTTCTATTTTATTTATGATTTACATGCTTTTCAAATTCAAAAGTCAAATTACTAAAAAAAAAAAAATTGCTCAATGTCCAACAAAATGTATAAACATTATTTTCAAATAGATTATAATATTATGTAGCATATTTATTCTACACCTAATTCATATGAAGTTGAATAAAACATTCGATGCGAAAAAAAAAAGTTGGAATTTTTTGACATGCTTTGTGTGAATAAACTTGAAATTCTATTTATTTTAATATTAACAATGCTATAAAATTTTAAATATATAACATTATTATTTAAATAAATACAATAATTTCAAGACTCATCCGAATTAAAATGGATTAAATATCCTATCAAAATATTGTGACAAAAAAATTGATCGACATAGACCTTCAATTATCAAATAAATTTTAAGATAAGTACAATAAATAACTAATTCATATTATGCTCACCTCAATATAATAAAATTAAAATTTAAAAATATATTTTGATATTCTAATGCAAAGTTTTTTCAACCAAAATAATACAGGGATATTCAAAAAAAAAAAAAAAGTTCAAAGACTCAGTCTAGCAATCTATCAATTCTTCAATAAAACAACCATTCACCCAATTCCAATCCATCCACCAAATTGTCAGAATATCTATGAATCATTTTATCATGTACAAATACCTAAAAATCAAATAAAACTGAAGAAAATCGTAGTTTCAAAATGAAACTATAGAAATTCCCAAAAAAAAAAAAAGTCTCAGAATCCTATTTCCGCTGTTGAAGGAAACAAGCATGAATGAAATGAAGAAAAATGGTCGTTTCAATCAAACAAAGGAAACGAGGAATAAGCTGTCGCTGGGCACACGCCAATTAGATGCCTCACACATTGAAAGCGCGCTTTCCAAATTCATCATGACGTTCTACATTGCCGAAAGGTCTTTTCCCTCCAAGTTGACGCAATGCACTATGATATACGCCACTACCTCTAAGCCTCAGCCTCTCGGGAATGCAAGGATGCTTCCAATAAATTATAAGCTTCATACAGACCCTAACTGGACTTCTACTCCTTGGACAATATCTTAATCTAGATCTCAAAAAGGCAATAACAATCAAAAGATATATCATTCTTCACCTTTGATTCGGGATACATGCGGCATTCGCCTTCTCCAAGTCAAGGCATAATCAATCCCAGGGGGATTCGATCAGACATCTTCCACACAGGTTAATGTCATTGAGCAACACTTTGACAAACAACCTTGAATATATCATACATCCTTGATAGATTATCTTAATCTCTTCCACACAAATTAATGTCATCGAGCAATGCTCTGACATACAACCTCAGATAGGTCAAACATCCTAGGAGGATGTCAATCAAAGCATAAAATCCTTAATTCGAGAAATATACAATCTCTATTATGTCTCAATAACTGGATAATCAATCCTAGGAGGATTCAATCCGACATCTTTCGCACATGTTAACATCCTCGCCCAATGCTTTGATAGACAAACTCAGATAGGTCAAACATCATAGGAAGGTGTCAATCAAATCTTAAATTCTTAATTCGAAAAATACACAATCAAACTTAAATTCTTGATTCGAGAAATTGGACTGGCCTTGTGACCAATTAACGATTGAACATATCGGTTTTAAGACAATGTTTTTTCTCTTATTTTGTAACTTAATTATAGAACATTACAACAACAACATCAAGCCTTTATCCCACTACGTGGGGTCGACTACATGAATCCTTTTCCTCCATTGTGTCCTATTAAAAGTCAAAATCTCATTTAAATCTAATAAAGAAAGGTTAATCCTAATATTTTCTAACCAAGTCTTTTTAGGTCTGCCTCTACCTTTCTTAACATAAGTCAAAATCTAATACCTCTACTTCTCCAGTCCGGGTCATCGGAAGCCCACCGTTTTATGTGACCAAAACCCATTTTAAGGCGACTCTCTCCTAATCTATCTTCTACTGAAGCTACCCACCTTTTTGTTCATTATTTCGGATTTTTTTTTTTTTTTCTTTTTTTTTTTTATATAATTCTTCATTTCGTATCATATCTCTCCTTTAAGGGTAAAGCCACATCGATTTTAGATTCCACCTGAGCTAGACCTCATCCTTACACACACCTTATTAGTATATTCTTTTAGGTCGTGGGAGAGAGCTGCGGTCGCTCGTCTCGTTTTACATGGCCAAACCATTCGGACAGATCAAATCCATAAAGCATTGCAGTCGGCTCATCACCAACATCTATGTATGTTATTTTCACCATTAAGTTTGAAGGAGCACTTTCAATAATCACACAATAAGCTGCGTAATCATTCCTCCAACTTAAACCATCCAACTTGATTCTGCTGATACTATCCCCATCTATTTCACCATCACTCTGAACAATGACCTCAAGATATCTTAAAATAGTGACTCTTATTTAATGACTTGATTCGCCCCAAACGTCACAATCCACTCACTAGGTCTAGTATTATAAAATTACCATTATAATTTTGTATAGATCTACTAAAGCGAAAACCTTTAGACTCTAAAGGTTAACACTCCATTAATTCAAGTTACCTATCAAAGCCCTCCCTAGTTTTATCATACAAGAAAATACATCAAGCAAAAAGATACACCAGGTACATTCCTCTGCAAATGTCTAGTGAGAACATTCATGCGACTAAAATGACAAATAATAGTATATGGTCCTTAAGGTGCTGATCCTTTATATTAACCAACTAAAATAGGGAAAACTTGTTTCAAACCACCTTCTGACACACCAAGTAATAGCTCCTGCATTATCATATCTTAAATGATATTGCATGATTAAGACTTATAAACTCCTCTTCTCTTATCAAGAAGTCCATAGCCTTTCTTGGAACTTATCATAATTCCTTTTACTAAATCAATAAATATCATTATGTCAGTATCCTCCTTATCTTTCTCTATAATTTTATCCATCAACCTCCTTATAAATGATGGCATTCCACATAGAGCCGACTCTACAAACAAGAGAGCCAAATAATTTTTGAGAAATAATTGTATCTACGCCCACAACCTATGCTCCATAACTCGCTCCCATAGTTTTAAAAGTATGACACATTAACTTAATTCCTAATAATTCGCCAATCCTATGCCGACTTTATTCCTTAAAAATAAGAATTAACGACCTCATGTCTCACTCATCTTGACATTTTAGACCTCAAATATTATTAAAAAATTTGTAGCTAAGAAAATTCCTCATCTCCCTAAGCATTTCCACACCTCTATGGAATTCATAAGGTCCAACAACTTTTCCGCCCCTTACATTTTATTTTAAAGCCTCTCTAATTTGATTTCTAATACGTCAATAAAAATAGAAGACATCTTTATTTTATTTATGGGTGCTAATTACGGTCTCTAGCAGTCAGATTCTTATTTTCCACATCTTCATTAAAAAGTTTAGCAAAATATCTCTCCACCTTTAAGAATACATTTCTAAGAAAAGTATTGTTTTGATCTTCATCCTTCAATTACATCTTTACTTGAACTAAAATCCATTACTACTCCTATCTCTTGGTTTGGCTAATTTATATGCATATAATCGTTCTTCCCTCCTTAGTATCCTAATTTATACATTATTTTTTCAAAAAAAATTTAACCCAATCCAAAATGTAAGGGCCTTAAATGTGTCAATCGAATTGAGTTATCTCTAACTTGAGCCTGAGCTTGAGCTTATTAATTAATATCTAGTTTGAGCATGAGTTTTATTTTTAATCTTTTTTGAGCTTGATCTTAGTTCTCAATGTTCAAGTTGGTTCCTTTATTGAAAAGAGAGAAAATAAGTTTTGGATACGATCATCAAGAAAACAAACAAAGTTCGGTGCAAATCTTGATGCATAACTAATTGAGCACTTCTATAAAATTAAATTTATGGACTACCATAGACTACCCAATTTTAGCAAACTCATTAATCAAATTGAATTTTGCATTACGAAGAGGAACTAAACCGACATGAAAATACAGACCCGCAATCGGCTCAAAATGGCCATAAATCAAGGAAAGCTAAACATAATTTGAAATTTTCAGGCATATTTTTGGTTGATCTCCATGATCTACAAATATGACATGCTTATTGTTTAATCCAGCAACTTCAATGAACACAAAACTAATGAGCGCCAAATATTGCTTTAATTCTATTCTAAAATCTCTAAAGTACTTAAATGCTGAATAAATGCACTATAATAATTGAGTGACTCAATATAGGTATTCTGATAGGTACTCCAAACTTAATTCAGATCTTCTCATATTTACAAAGCATAGGTTATTTTTCAAAAATCTATAATAGACCCTAACTCTCTAAATGAGGTGGGACCTTTGGAGAGACGAGGCTTGAATCTTATGCAGAGATTCAAGATAGCTTTAAGGTATGAATCCCTGTAGCACCACCGCTAGCAAACCCTTACTCGCCCTAGCCGCTGCCTCCAAACTTTCCCCCATCCGATTATTGGTTGGATGATCAACTGCTCGCCTCTAGAATGGATCCTTTTTTACTAAATTCGAAAACTCTTGAATCCATAAAAGCACTGAATGGATATGTGCAACTCCTTGTTTAATCATTCATAAATTTGTACACTTTTTAAATAGAAATGATCAAATGAGAGCATACTAAGCCAAATGCAATAAACTCGGCTTCATGATTGAATCATGTCCATGTTTGTGATGCCCCCAGAATTTAATTTGAAAGAATTATTTTTATATCTTATTATAAATAACAAACCAGAGCTACTAGATTTCTATTATCAATATCAAAAACAGCTGAAAGTAAAAGCCATCGATATATATATAATTATATATATATATATAATATATATAGTATATATATCTATATATATATATATATATATATATATATGTATATAATTCTTAAAATTATATATAGACTTGAGAGAGCTATATATCATGTTCATAACCTATCTGTCATGAGTACAAAAGAATTAATATAATAATATCATAAAAGAATCCTACCAATCCCTTATATTTCTTATCTCTTTGCCCTGCCTTAATCAAAATTTAATCGACTGGTTTGTACAGTATTGAAAAGCATATTGGTACGAGTTGTCAAAATCTATATAGAAATTTTGTAATCTTACTATCATATAATGTTAGTGAGATCATATAGAAGTAGTAAAATTAAATCATCGTGAGGACTGTCAAAATCATAGCAAGGTAGTAAAATCATTTAGGAGTGTACAGCAAACTATCCACATATTCTATACTTAATAAAAAAGTGATATTAACACAGTTTCATTAATGTCACATGATTTTGTATAGTGAATCAATAGTATCAACTAGTATCAGTGTATCATATCATTAATAGTTTCAATGACATAAAGAATAAAAATAATGTAATCATAAAAAATATGTTAAATAATAGGAAATTGTTCTGCAATAACATGTATTTATAGTTACACTAACACAAGTAAGAAGTCCTAGCTATCATGCGATATTTTTCAGTATCGTATTAGTACAATAAATCAATTGGCCAATAAATAGATCATTCCAGCACTTTTCCTTTCGGCACAATATTCCTTCTCCTTTTGATGATTTCTTGATAAACGATAGAACATAGAAAACACAGGAAATTGAAAATGAAAGTAATTCTCGTTCCCTAATTCATTAGTACAGATATTGACAATAGAGAGAGATACAATATCACTGAATTTTTGGCATAGCTGGCATATAAAGTAAACCGTAATATCTAATAATCCCACGTCAAACTGATGATAGTGGAGTAAGGATAAATTTGTGGATTAGGATCTTGCAAGCTTTGTCATACGGGTAGAATTCTTGGTTAAAAATGTCATCCCCCTCCCCGCTATTTGGTCCTTGGTGCAAATGTGATGAAACCGAGAGATGCTTTTGGCTTGAATGCAGTCTTGGATAAAATGGCAATATTTCACGTGCATGTGCTTTGTAAATGAGCCATGATAACAGGATATTTGCTAGTGCGATTGCGGGTGCATTATTGCAGTATATGGTAGGGGTATTGTTTGTGGAATGTGAAATCTTCAAAGAGTTGATGTTAGCCCAAATAACCTCGGATGCTTCGGCAGCAAGAGCTCAATATTTAGGCTTGCGGTATCAACCCAAAGAGTGGGTAGAGTGAGGCTTCGATAAGAAGAGATCGATGTTTTTGTAGGTTAAATGACGATGTTTGCGTTTTGGCGACTCCATTTTGTGGTGGAGAATACGGACATGTGAATTGATGAAATAAATTCCAAGATTCTTGAGAGAGAACTGAATTTACTGTTTATAAATTTCACCACACCATCTGGTATAGAAATGCAGATATCAATTTGAAAATTTGACGTTTGACTATTTTTGGAGATTCACAAATTTTATTAAAAAACTTCATATTTTTTTTAATTAAGGGAACACCCAAGTAAACATTGAAACCATTCGTCAATAAAAAGAATGTAATAGCGCATATCCTTGAAAAAAGAATTAGCATGGGATGGTCCCCAATCAGATGCACCATATCGAAAGAATATACCTACTTAGTTTTGAGAAATATGAAATGTTTTAAATGTGGCTTTTTAAATTCCATTTGAAACATGCATTACACATACAAGGAAGGAGGAGGGAATACAAATATCAGAAGATTTTAGCTAATGTAGCAAAGTGGAAGCCCGACGGCTGGCCAAGTGTCGTATTGCCATCAGACGGGAATTGGCTTGAAATCGGAGATGAGGGCAGAGCTTGGACCTCGGAAGAACATTGTGAGACTTTTCTCCGGATTGAGTAGAGTCCGTTAATTACACGATTAAGAAGAACTTGGGTGGGTATTCTGGTCCTTATTTCATAACCATAAGAAAGAGAAAGGTAATCAAATATTGTTGTCACAGAATTACAGTTGATGAACAGATACATTAATTGAAAGAATAAATTCAGAGAACAAGATTAAGATGATTTAATTGAAGACTACCATTGGGGAGTAGGTTAAGAATACCTTTCCTGGTATTCGTGAATAAGGTAATTGACACGTTTGATCATTTTCCAAGAACCTTTATGTGATAGATCACAACTTAGTGTATCACGTGAATCGATCGATGGATAATGCCCATAAATCACAATTTTAAGGAAAGCTTGTCGGATCAAACCATCTATGTACATGTCAATTATCTCCAACCAAATAAGTCAACTATCTTTACTTATCTTTACACACACTATTATCAGTACAATTATAAGATAATCTCAATCATATACCACACTTTCATTTTGAAAATATACAAACAAATAAAAGCACATTGGAGCTTAATTTAGAAAGTGTCAAAATGTTTTAACAGTATAACAAAAAAATCATACTGGAGCAAAATTTAATATTTTATAATGTTTAACCCAAACAGCAGATATTACATAAAATAACAATCTAAATTTTAGTTGAAACTAAATCACTATTTCAAGATGTAAAAATAAATTTCTAAGTAAGCAATAAAACTATAATTTCTAAATTACTCAGTAAAAAATTACAAACAATACTGAGAGATAATTCATAATCTCAATCTTTACAATAAATAAAAAGTTACATGGTGAAATTTTCCTCAATACAAAATTTATCTTTATTTTTTTAAAACAGAAATTCAATTTGATCGAAAAAATACCAAAAACATTAACATTATTGAAATTGGAAAGAATTGTTAAAGGTTCCTTACAGCAAAGAAGAACAGATCTCCTAACTGGATCCAACGCCCAAGAATTGATCTGCGACCTTCAAATCTAGTTTTTCTTTTCTCTATCCTCGACTTTTTCTCTCTAAAATCCCTAATTACTTCTATGTTAAATACAAAAGGCAGGAGATTTGGCTTTTAATCATATTAGGTTAGTGGTGTTAAGAAAATTTATAATATAAATAAATAATATAGAAATTTTTAATTTAATTCATTAAAGTGACTTTGAAACTTTTTAAGAGACCTCCCATCAGAACTTTATAGGTCAGGTTATCGGACGTAGCTTTACATTCGGCCTCCAACCTGATATAGGCACAATAAGCAGCCCGAAAACCCGATCACTCAGTAAATTTGTATATTGGTCACGTGTTTTAAACAACCATTTCGGCTGTCGACCCACGTAGTTATATTTAAACGGCGCCAAAAGTTAAAAACCGGCCTGTGCTTCTTTAAAATGTTTAATAATCTTTTTGGCGGATTATGGTGCTGAAGACGTTATATCAGTAATTTAGGGTTTCACATCACAAAAATAAAGTTTTTTGCGAAAGATTCCAAGAGATGGAAAGAGACGACACAGGTTTTTCTTTGGAAGACTTCGACACGATTTCGAGGATACATTTGGGCACTTATAAGTCGATTGAAGTTTTCTGTTTGTAGTATACAAGTAATTTCTTATTTATCGAAGAGATTTTATAATATAAAGTTTTAAATCTAGCTATATATGATTATTTTTTTCCCATTTGTTTTGCGTCGATTAATGTAGTACCTGGTGCTGCGCTTATCCATGAGTCCATATTTGTACCGAGAGAGAGGTAGACTATTGATCTGTCTGCTCGACTTTTAGGTATTACTTCGTACTGCCCTTTTTTATTTGTTTTACGTCGATAATGTCTACCTTGATAATCGAGCTTATAGAATAAGTACCATAATATGTAAGGAAAAAATTTTGAAAACTCGGATATCAATCGGTAGTGCTCTGTAGTTTAATAGTAATTTTCGACATGACTCTTTTTTGTTTGTTAACTGCATATGTCTGGCCTGTACCAAACTTATAAGTAAGTACCGATATGTGTACAGAGAAATTTTTTTTGAATAAAACTCGGTATATGATCGGTACTGCTCGGTATTTATAGGTAATTTCTCGGTATGCCCATTTTTTTATTTGTTTACCATCGATTATGTCTGCCTTGTACCGAGCCTTATAGCTAAGTAATATGTGTACAGAGAAAAAAATTTCGAACAAAATCGTATACGATCGGGTACTG
>NW_021319178.1:6533239-6548790 GCF_001605985.2 Dendrobium catenatum | reverse complement strand
ATATAATTCTTAAAAATTATATATAGTACTTAATATCTATATAATCATGTCATAACTACTCTGTCATGAGTACAAAAGAATTAATAAATAAATAAAATCATAAGAATCCTAACCATCCTTATATTTCTTATCCTTTGCCCTGACCTTAAATCATAAATTATAAAATCGATGGTTTGTTATAATTCTTAAAAATTATATATAGTACTTAATATCTATATAATCATGTCATAACTACTCTGTCATGAGTACAAAAGAATTAATAAATAAATAAAATCATAAGAATCCTAACCATCCTTATATTTCTTATCCTTTGCCCTGACCTTAAATCATAAATTATAAAATCGATGGTTTGTACAGTACGAAAGCAAATGAATTTGTACGGGTGTCAAATCTATATAGAAATTTTTGTATCATTACTATCAATAAGTAGTGAGATCATATAAAGTAGTAAAATTAAATCATCGGTGAGGACTGTCAAAATCATAGCAAGGTAGTAAAATCATATAGGAGTGTACACAGACTATCCACATATTCTATATTAATATTAAAATAGTATATTACACGTTCATTATGTCACATGATTTTTGTATAGTGAATCAATAGTATCAACTAGTATCAGTGTATATATCATTAATAGTTTCATGACATAAGAAGTAAAATAATGTAATCATAAAAAATATGTAAAGTAATAGGAACATTGTCTCAATAACATGTATTTCAATAGTTACACTAAACAAGTAAGAACTCCTAGCTATCACGATATTTTTCAGTATCGTATTAGTATCAATAAATCATTGGCTCAATAAATAGAGTCATCACTCTTTTCCTGTCGGCACAATATTCTTCTCCTTATTGATGATTTCTTGATAAACGAAGAACATAGAAAACAAGGAATTGAAAATGAAAGTAATTCTCGGTTCCCTTAATTATAGTACAATATGACAATATATAGAAATACAAACAAATGACATTTTGCCAAGTGGCAATAAAGTAAAACCGTAATATCTAATATCCCACGTCAAACTGATGATAGTGGAGTAGTGATCAGTTTGCTGGATTAGGATTTGAAGCTTTGTATAGGTAGAATCTTGGTAAAAATGTCAGCTATTTGGTCCTTGGTGCAAATGTGATGAACCGAGAGATGTTTTGCTTGAATGCAGTCTTGGATAAAATGGCAATTCACGTCAATGTGCTTTGTATGAGCATGATAAACAAGATTATTTGCTAGTGCGATTGCGGAGGCATTATTGCAGTATATGGTAGTGGCTATTGTTTGTGGAATGTGAAAATCTTCAAGAAGTTGATGTAGCCAAATAACCTCGGATGCTTCGGCAGCAAGAGCTCAATATTTAGCTTCGGTATCAACCCAAAGAGTGGGTAGAAGTGAGGCTTCGATAAGAAGAGATCGAATGGTTTAGGTTAAATGATGATGTTTGCGTTTGGCGACTCCATTTTGTGGTGGAGAATACGGACATGTGAATTGCTGAATAATTCCAAGATTCTTGAGAAGAGAACTGAATTTACTGTTTATAAATTCACCACCACCATCGGTATGAAGAATGCAGATATCAATTTGAAATTGACGTTTGATAATTTTTTGGAATTCACAAATTTTATTAAAAACTTCATATTTTTTTAATTAAGGGATACACCCAAGTAAAATTTGAAAAATCGTCAATAAAAGAAACGTAATAGCGATATCCTTGAAAAGAATTAGATGGGATGGTCCCCAAACATCAGAATGCACCATATCGAAAGGAGATATACTACTAGTTTGAGAAATATGAAATGGTTTTATGTGGCTTTTATCCATTTGACAAGCATTACACATACAAGGAGAGGAGGGAATACAAATATCATAATAATGTTTAGCTAATGTAGACAAAGTGGAAGCCGACGGATGGCTAAGTCGTCTATGCCATAGATCGGGAATGGCTTGAATGGAGATGAGGGCGAGCTTGGACTCGGAAGAATTGTGAGACTTTTCCTGGATTGAGTAGAGTCCGTTAATACACGATTAAGAAGAACTTGGTGGGTCTTCTGGTCCTTAATTTCATAACCATAAGAAGAGAAGGTAATCAAATAATTGTTGTCACAAGTTAGTTGATGAACAGATAATTAATTGAAAGATAAATTCAGAACAAGATTAAGATGATTTAATTGAAGACTACATTGGGGAGTAGGTAGAATACCTTTACCGGTATTGTGGATAGGTAATTGACGTTTGATCATTTCCAAGAATACCTTTATGTGATAACTCACAATTAGTGTATCACGTGAATCGATCGAGGATAATGCCAAATCACATATTTTAAGGAAAGCTTGTCGATCAACCATCATGTACATGTCAATTAGTCTCCAACCAATAAGTCAACTAGTCTTTACTTATCTTTTACACACACATTATTATCAGTACATTATAATGATAATCTCAATCATATACCCACTTTCATTTTGAAAATATTACAACAAATAAAGCACAATTGAGCTTAATTTAGAAAGTGTCAAAATGTTTTAACAGTATATAATAAAAATCATACTGAGCAAAATTTAATATTTTTATAATTTAACCAAACTAGCAGATATTACATAAAATAACATTCTAAAATTTTAGTTGAACTAAATCACTATTTTAAGATGTAAAAATAAATTTCTAAGTAAGAAATAAAACTAAATTTTCAAAATTACTCAGTAAAAAATTACAAACAAATACTCAAATATTCATAATCTCAATCTTTACAATATATAAAAAGTTACATGGTGAAAATTTTATCAATACAAAATTATCTTTATTTTTTTAAAACAGAAATTCAATTTTGATCGAAAAAATACCAAAAACATAACATTATTGAAATTGGAAATATGTTAAAGGTTCCTTACAGCAAGAAGAACAGATCTCCTAACTGGATCCAACTGCCCAAAATTACTCTGCGACCTTCAAATCTAAGTTTTTCTTTTCTCTATCCTCACTTTTTCTCTTAAAATCCCTAATTACTTCTATGTTAAAAACAAATAGGAGGAGATTTGGCTTTTAATATATTAGGTTAGTGGTTTAAGAAATTTAATAATATAATAATAATATAGAAATTTAATTTAATCAATTAAAGTGACTTTGGACTTTTTAAGAGACCTCCCATCGAACCTTTTATTAGGTCAGGTTATCGGACGTAGCTTTACATTCGGCCTCCACTGATATAGCGCCACATAGCAGCCCAAAAACCCGATCCAGGATTATGGTCTGAAGACGTTATACAATATTTAGGGTTTACATCACAAATATAAAGTTTTTGCGAAAGATTCCAAGAGATGGAAGAGACGACACAGGTTTTTTCTTTGGAAGACTTCGACGATTTCGAGGAAACATTTGGCACTTATAATATCGATGAAGATTTTTCTGTTTTTATACAAGTAATTTCTTATTTATGAAGAGATTTTATAATATAAAGTTTTAAAATCTAGCTATATATGATTATTTTTTTCTATTTGTTTGCGTCGATTATGTAGTACCTGGTGCTGCGCTTATCCATGAGTTCCATATTTGTACCGAGAAAGAAGGTTAGACTATTGATCTGTACTGCTCGGTACTTATAGGTATTACTTGGTATGCCCCTTTTTTATTTGTTTACGTCGATAATGTCTACCTTATATCGAGCTTATAGATAAGTACCATATATGTAACGAGAAAAAATTTTTGACAAAACTCGATATAAATCGGTAGTGCTCTGTATTTATAGGTATTATTCGACATGCTCCTTTTTTTGTTTGTTAACGTCAATTATGTCTGCCTTGTACCAAACTTATAGCTAAGTACCATATGTGTACAGAGAAATTTTTTTTGATAAAACTCGGTATAGATCGGTACTGCTCGGTATTTATAGGTATTTCTCGGTATGCTCCATTTTTTATTTGTTTACATCGATTATGTCTGCCTTGTACCGAGCTTATAGCTAAGTACCATATGTGTACAAAGAAAAAAATTTCGACAAAACTCGGTATAGATCGGTACTGCTCGGTATTTATAGGTATTGCTCGGTATGCTCCTTTTTTTGTTTGTTTACTTCAATTATGTCTGCCTTGTACTAAGCTTATAGCTAAGTACCATATGTGTATCAGAGAAAAAAATTTCGACAAAACTCGGTATAGATCGGTATTGCTCGGTATTTATAGGTATTGCTCGATATGCTCCTTTTTTTGTTTGTTTACATCGATTATGTCTTCCTTGTACCGAGCTTATAGATAAGTACCATATGTGTACCAAGAAAAAAATTTCGACAAAACTCGGTATAGATCGATACTGCTCAGTATTTATAGGTATTGCTCGGTAAGCTCCTTTTTTTGTTTGTTTACGTCGATTATGTCTGTCTTGTACCGAGCTTCTAGATAAGTACCATATGTGTACCGAGAAAATTTTTTTGACAAAACTCGATATAGATCGGTACTGCTCGATATTTATAGGTATTTATCGGTATGCAGTCATTACATAGTGAGTCAGAGCAAATCAAATGATTTAGTAAGCAATGGCTAAGTATAGATTTAGCGGTATTGCTCGGTACTGATAGCTCCGTACAATAATTTATAAGACTTTGAATTTTGTTTTCACAGGGGGTTTACAACTCTTAAAAGGAAGTATATGATTAATATTGCCAATATGCTCATTCTCATGGTTTTAGTGTGCGAAAAGAACATCATTCATTCTGGCCAAATTCAAGGAAAATAAAATCAAAGGATTTTGTCTGTTTCAAAGCCAGATTCAAGAAGGAGACAGAAAAAAATAAGAAGGTCAAATTTCAAAAATTGACTACAATAATCGGATGTCCAGCTATGGTTAGATTTGCAGTTAGTGAAGATGGAATATGGATGGTGAAAAGATTGGTAGAGAGTCACAATCATGAATTAGCTAAACCGGATGATCAACATTTGTTGAGATCATCTAGGCACATCAGTGATGAAAATGCCTCCGTTTTGAAATCAATGTCTGAAGCTGGCATAAGAATAGTTAATGCATTTTCCTATCTATCCGATGAGGTGGGAGGTGTAAGAAATCTAGGATTCATAAAGAGGGATGCATACAACTACATTCAAAAGGAGAGAAGAGTCAAAATTGATAATGGGGACACCAATTCCTTAAACGAATTGTTTAAAGACCGGGTAGCTGCAGATAACATGTTTGCATGGGATGTCCAAACTGATGAAGAAGACATGTTGGTAAATTTTTTTTTTGGTTGATGGTTTAGGAAGAATTGATTACGATTGCTTTGGGGATGTCATTATTTTTTATACAAGCTACCATCTTAATAAATATAATTTAGCATGTGCCCCTATTATTCGAGTTAATAATCATTGGCAAAACATTAAATTAAGTGTGGCATTTCTATCTGAGGAAATAATTGATTTTTTTTCCTGGCTATTTCGAATTTTTTTAAGAATTATGAATAATAAATATTATGTTATAATATTCACTGATCAGGATCGAGCAATGGCTAGGGAGATAGAGATTATATTACCTAATACATGGCATAGGTTATGCCAATGGCATATATACAAGAAGGCTCATTCTAAAGTATAATGTTTTAATAGTAACAATAAAGTAAAAGGCCTATTTTATAGTTGTTTAAACAAGTGTGATTCTGAGGATGAGTTTGATAGTTTATGGAATAGCATGTGCCCCTATTATATGTCGGTATTGGAAATATCTACTCGGTACTTAGCGTTCCTACTATTGATAGCTTATAAATACTTAGTACAGCTTATAAATACCGAGCAATACAGAGTTTATTATTACTCGGTACTGCTCGGTGTTCATATTATGTACTCGGTATAATAAGCTTATGATCGGTCAATATTGCATTATATTTTGTGTTCGTACTTATTAATATCGAGCAATACCGAGTTTATTTTTACTCGGTACTGCTCAGAATTCTTATTATCTACTCGGTACATTAAGCTTATAATCGGTCGGTACTGCTCAATATCTAGTATTCATAATAGGTACTTAAAAATTTAAACTAGTAAGACTGATAGCATTATAAAGTACCGTTTAATTTTTTTTTTTTAACTTATTAATACCGAGTAATACCGAGTTTATTTTTTATTCGGTACAGCTCGGTATTTTTATTATCAACTCGGTATAATAATCTTATGATTGTTATACTTATCGATAATGTTCGATACAATAATTAAATAAATGAATTACAAGGCTCGGTACTCATTGATACTCACTTATCCTTGAAATTCTTCAAAAAATTATTGATGGAAATTTGTTTGTCTTTATTTAGTAATAATCATGCTAGGTACTCCAACATTTCCGGTGCTGGTCATTCAATTATTTTTTATTCATCAACTTCATGAACTACAACAGCTGGAGCATTAGCCGGAGCAGCAGCAGTAGCCTTCATTTTTAATTCATTAACTTTAGAAGCATTAATAACAGCCGGAGCAGCAGCAGTAGCCTTTATTTTTAATTTTATTGAAGCGCGAATGACAGGCTTTCTTCCTCTGTGTGCAGTTTATTTTTTACTATTTTTTTTAACAGCAGGATCGGCCACATGAACCGAAGTACTCTCAACTCTCTTCTTCTTCATGTCACCTCCTATGAATGGAGTTTTAACCCGTTTCCTTTTATTGTCATTCCTCAGTTGTACACGTCGAGCAATGCCTCCCCGATTTGATGAAGCAAATTCCTCATCTTCTGATTGGCACACATCCTTATCTTCTAAGGATTCATGTACCTGGGCATGAGATTGGATAATAAGCTCATCCATCCCTTTCAAATCTGCTTCTTTTGTAATTTCCTCAACAATTTGGTCGACATATTTGGCTAATTCGTTCAAATTGTTATGGTAAGATACAGTTCTTAAAGAAGATTTTTGTGGACTTTCACTCCGGTTTGATTTAAAAGAGGTAGGAATTATCAGTCAAGAATTTCTCTATTACTGCAAATTTCAAATTATTATCGTCTTTTATGTCGAATACTGCTTGTTCCAATGCCGCAACTCATCTTTCAAGTATACTATTCAACAGTTGGATTGATAACAGTTTTTTGACTAGTATGCTTTGCTGGGTAATAAGTTTGTAAATGGATTGATTGAGGATCTTCAAGTTTGTTTCCTCTGAAATAGGATGATTTGGATCAAGATCAGGGGTTGATTCTTTCTATGGGGTCTTACTAGTGCTTGGCGATTGGCTAAGAGATTCAGTTGGGCTTGTCATTCCAATTGGACTGTCTGGACTTGGTGGAGATGGAGTTGGGGGCTTAGAAGATATGCTTGGGGTTGTGTATAGGGTACGTACAATTTGCATATGCTCTTCTGTTGGATATGTAAAAGAAATCTCAAGTAAAGTCTCCAATCACGAGGAAATCCCTAATGGATTGGGGCCAATTGTATGTTCCAAAGTTTTCGACATTCTTTACAACGTCCAATATTGCAGATGGTACATGGAAGTTGGCCATTGGACAGAACATGTTGGACAATAAGTATACAATGAATTCTTTCACTACATTCTCTACTAGAGTTGACACAACCAATTTCTCAATATCATGCTTTATATTATTTGATGTCACTCCACCTGGCTCAAATTTAATTCCTCTTTTGGGCAAGCCAAGAATCAAAGCAATTTCATCATATGTGAAAGGTAACATCTTGACATTAATAATAAAACATTCAGACTGCATGTCCCATTCGAAAATAACATATAAACAATTGGAATATTCTGTGGGAATCGAGGAAGTAATAGGAACTGATTAATATGTAGCTGGCGTAGTCTTGTAATTAACGGCTCCCTAAATTTCACAACCATCTGATTACAAACTTCTCTAAAAGTTGAAGTTTGACATTTGAAATGAATCTTGGGGGAATATCCCTGCATAATAAAGAATAAAAAACAAAACTTATGTAAATACCGAGTATTAGCTTCAAGTACCGAGTAGTACCGAGTAATATTACAGAGGATTCAAAGCGATCACAATTACATAGTATTTTCATGATATATCTAAACTAATACTGAGAATTGACTTTGAATAACTTAGCAATACCGACAAGTATCGAGTAGCACCGATCAGCACCGACAGTACCGAGCAGTACCGAGCAGCCCCGAACAATATATTATATATAAAATATTAAGATATATATTGTAAATACCGAGTATTAAATCTGAATACTGACCAAAACCGAGCAGTACCGAACAAAACCGAGCAGTACCGAGCATCCCCGAATAATATATTATATATAAAATATTAAGATATATATTTTAAATATCGAGTATTAACTTTGAATACATCGCTGTAGCGAGCAATATCGAGTAGTACCGAGCAGCAACGAAAAAAACTACAGAGCTTTTAGAAAATTTCATACACTATTTAATATAAAATATATTATATAACAAATATACATATTTATTATAATACATGCTTAAATTTATACCGAATATTAACTTTTAATACCGAGCTGTACCGAGTAATACCAAGTAGTACCGAGTACCACCGAACAAAAACTACAGAGCATTACAAGCAAGTTCCCTGAATAATACCGTCCATTATTCAAACAATAGGCACTGTTTTAAAACTCCATTAATGTTGTAAATTATCAATACCGATAGATACAGATAAAAAATCGATCAGTAATACCAAATACCAATTAGTACCAAGCATTACTGCGAACTACCAAACACGAAACTCTATTTGATTTTAAACATTCTCACAGTATACATTCAAATTTTTACACTAAAAAGAAAGTTAGTAACTTAACCCTAACCCTAAATATATGATTTTTAATTTTTTTAACCAGAAAAACTATATGACAAGAATAAATGTTCTTCGGAAGAAATATCTAACCCGATGCATTATTTCTCTGAAGGTATTCGACCAGAAATTTGCTTCGAACTCACGACAAATGCTTGCGAACTTCGAAGGAAAGGAACAGTTGCAGAAGTCGCATCGTCTTTGAATCTAGTAAAGCAAAGTGAAAATCTACAGGGTAGGAACTTATTTAAAATATTACTATACCTTGATGGGATGGTTGTCGGGTCGTCGTGGATTTAAAATACGCACGTGTGACATACCCACTAAGCGCCGAGTTGGGTCCACGATTTTGTGCCTGCTACGTGGCGCTATCTCAGTGGTGACCGAACGTAGAGCTACGTCTGGTAACCGGACCAAATAAAAGTTCCCTCCCATCACTCCTTATATGTGATGCCTTAAGTGAGCTTCACCAGTCTTGTGATGTCAGCTCCAACAAGTTTTGTCAATGCTAGATTACGCTAGCTCTATCTTGCTCCAATGTTGGCTTTATCTTGTTTTGTTGATCCCATGGGCGGAGAGAGAGCGTTGTGTGTATGCGTTGTGTATGTGAATTTGTCTCAAATGGCCTAAATGTCCCAAAAAAAAATTTAATATTAAATATCAGATTTTGAAGATAATAAGCATTATAGTTTTATATTATTAAATATCTAAAAGCAATTCTTAATTTAATAAATTGTTAAATATTTAGGAAAAAAATATTTTTAGTTTATTATATTTATTAGCCATTGTGTAATTTCGATAATTAAAAAAAAAAGACAGTTATGATTAAAGTTGCTATGTACTTGATGTGATTTGCCTCTTGTTAACATCTTTAAATTTTAAAAAAATAATAATATTAATATCCTCTCAATTAAAAACAATAAAAAATTTGCTAGCAACTCATTTTCAAATGAAGCCCTTTTCTTCAAGTTAGGCTATAGACATGGTAGGTCTTCTCTTTCATTTTTGCTTAATCAATAATACCTCTCTCTCTCTCTCTCTCTCTCTCTCTCTCTCTCTCTCTATATATATATTAGATGGAATGATTGATGTGAACTGACCTTTTAAAAATAAAATATATGATATTTATGTTAATAAATAATTTATATAAAAAATAATATTCATTTTAAAATAGTGCTCTCTTCCTTTTTATAGTACTAAAAAAATTCACATAAAAGCCTTTCATTTTATCTCACATAAAGATAGATGAAGAGATTCTTATATCTAGAATGGTGAGACAGTGAAATAAACCTTAGTCATTTTTAAAAGTAGAAAATCAGTGCAATGAGATTATACATATATTTCTCTCAAAAGTTCAGAGTCACTTACCTCTCTGTAGGGCTATCAAAATCGGGTCATCGGTCGGATTAAGGTTGAATCTGAAACTGACCTAACACTATTCGACCTGACCTGAACCCAAACTGTTTTTACCAACGAGTCAATTTTTCAAACCAGAACACGACCCGCTCGCTCGCTTATTCTGTTATTCAGGCAGTGGCAACTTCTCGTTACTTTTGATTTCTGAAATCCGGCAAGGGAAGCAGGATGAACGGCGGTTGCGACAGCTCGGGACGCCGGCAAGGATACCGGGACTTGTCGTCATCGTTACTTACGATCCTCTTGTCGCCAAAGCCAAATGCAGGCCAGCGATGACAGTGGCATTTGGACAAGCGTCGGACGCGACAAACAAAATGACGAATGCGACATACGAAGTGACGGATGCAAACCCTGGTCAGAAGACGCAAGAGAGACGATTCCCAAGTCAAAATTGGGTTGTTTCCAGGTCTACCTGAACTCATCCCACTTTTACAAACGGGTATAAATCTCTAACCCAAACCCAATCAGGTTCGGATTCTAGTTGTCTCGAACCCAAAATTTTCGTGTAGGATTTGAGTCAGATTTTTGGGTCGTGTCCAATATTGACACCCATATCTCTTTGCACAACCTACACACCTTTCAATGGCAGATTCAATTTGAAGCATATTTCAGCTATGGTGAAAGTGATCTATTAGATTATTTCTATTTAATATAGATATCTCTATCATATGATACATCGTGACTTTTCAACCATAACAAATCCATTCTCTACTTCTTAATATTTGAATGAACCACTTAACTTCAAAATGTTGGTTAGATAATTTATAAGTTATTGAAAGTAAGATGAAATAAACCGTAATGCAAATGTATAAAAAGTCTAAATATTACATTCAACAAAAACTAATAAAAATGCAAATGACTTGGCCTGATCCTTAGAAATGGATTTTAGTTCATACGAACTTGATGGAAAAATACAATGTGCTTTATTCCAAGGAAAGATTAAGGCTTCTTTTGGTGAAATTTTATTTGGTCCGGTAACCTGATGTAGCTCTACATTCGGTGAGCAGCAAACATGTGCCACATGTTCTCACTATTTACCGCGCGGCCCAACAACCCGACCTGGAACGGACCCGGGAGTTTGCGTATTGCTCGGTATTGCTCGGTATTACTCGGTATTGCAAGGTATTGGTCGATTTTGCTCGACAAAAATGAAAAATACCATTCTGTGAAGACCAATACCGAATTCTTTTAGGTATTACTCGGTATTGCTCGTTATTGGTCTTCACAGAGCGGTATTTCTCGTTATTGCCAAGCAATACCTAGCAATACCCAGTAATACCTAACAATACCAAGCAAATACCGAGCAATACGCGAACATAGTAATCCCGGATTCCGGTGCGAGATGGGTCGTCGGGCCGCGCGGTAAAGAGTAAGAGCACGTGGCGACATATTATTGGCTACCGGACATAGAGAAATATCAGGTCACCTGACCTAATAATTTTTCTCTTTTGGGACAGCTTTCTTATTGCATCTTAAAATAGTTTTTTAGTATAAAAAGTTTAATTTTTTAACTAGAAAGCTGCTTTAAAAAGTAGCAAGAAAATCGCAAACGAAGCCTAAATATGAAAAAAAAAAAACTCAATAGATCAACCACTTAGGTTTCGTTTGGAATAGCTTTCTTACTGCTTCATAAAGCAGCTTTTAAAAATTTTGTACTAAAAAATAACTTCAAGAAGCGATAAAAAGCCGTCCCAAATCAATCCAAAATCTGCAATTTTTTTCTGACCCCATTAGCTATCAAAAAATCCCCCAATAACTCCACTCTCTCAACACTATGAAAAAGGTTTATTAAAAAGTTGGGAAAAAAGTCCCCTTGTAGAAACTCTAAAAACCTTGCTTAGGTGGTCCTCAAAAAATCCCCTCAACAGAAAATTTAGACTCTTGATTACATTAAAAAAAAAAAAAAAAAGGTTATCGCTACATCTGGTTTTATGCAGAGGATCCGAGTGCCCGGGCTTCGAGCTCTCTATTTTGCATTCTAAAAATTCTATTATATGCAATATAATGCTCTATTAAAAGCCTATCTGTTGTGCAGGCATTGCATATGAGTGCCTACGCATCATTGACTCTGTTTTTTAACAAAAAAAAAAATTAAATTGTTGGGAGGAATAAACATTACAATGAGGAAACAAGCAAGAAATTAAAAAAATTAGAAAAATAAAAGACACCAAAAGGAAAAAAAAAATCATAGAGCCACATCATATTAAGAAATCTACTATGATAATTAGAAGAAATAAGTACATATCTCTCTTCTCTCTCGCTCTCTCATTGATTATATTCTCACATACACCATTCTCAATGTCTACCACACTCAAAATATAAGAGAAAGCTAAGTAAATAATCCCGAAGGACGCAATCTTTCAAAAACGAAAAAGGAAATCATTCAATCCGTCTCGCAGTGCTGCAACGCCAATTTGGGGTGCTGCGCCATTCAAACCTCTGTCTTGATCTTTTGCGGAGCCATATCTAGACCACTGTGGAGCTCCGTTCTCTATCGTTCAGCACTGGGGCGCTTGGAAACACAACGTTGGGGTGCTCAGGTACAGTGTAACAGCCCAAACTCTTAACTATCGAGATATTGTCACTTTGGCCTAAGAACCTCTCGATTTTGTCATATTGGTGTAACTTCCCAATAGGTCACCCATCCAAAAATTGCTCTGAAATGAGCACGCTTAACTGCGGAGTTTCTTACGAAAGCTCCAGCCATTAAACCAAATGGTGCATCGATGTTTAAGAGTTACCTTTCTTTTAATTAAGGGATTTCACATACACAGTAGGTTTGGCCAATTCAATCGTGAAATCGTCATATGGTTGGTTAGTCCTCTTGAAAATCGGATCCAACATTAAACCAAGTGGCCAACCGTTAAATCAGTCATGATTTTCAAGAACCGGGTTTAATTAATTATAACTTATTTAAATAATTTAATTGAATATACAATATTGAATTAAATATTAAATAAATTTAAATATAACATATTTTATTTAATAATGAGATATAATTTTCATAATAATTATTTATCATTTTAACATCAATAATTCATATCTACAAGATCTCACAGCTTCATGTGAGCTCTTAATTCTTGAAAGTAGGAATAACTATATAAACAACACAAGACTAGTTAAAACTTTGACTTTGAAACATATATATATTATATATTTTTAAATAGTTTTTTGTGAAAATGAAATTATAATTTATTTTATTTAATTATATTTTAATTGTATTTAATTATTTATCTATTTTATATTTTATTTTCTTAATTAGATATTTTAAAAATTATATTTTATCTATTTATTAATTTTAAGGTAATAGAGAGATTCAACAAACCCTAGAGATTGGCTCATATATTAGGCGAGAAGAGAGACTACTACCACAACAAATGATATGGGAGCAAAGCAAAAAAAAGTCTTAGCAGGGCAAGTTAAAGGCTTATTTTTTAGCCTCCATATTTCTGTTTTACTTGCAGCTATTCATGTTCACACTAATAGCCATATGTCAGGAACTAGCACTATGAGGACAACACTTACAAATGCCTAAAGTCCTACAAAAAGTATTTGAATAAACTTGGTCTCAACAACTACTTGCCACCTGTATGCAAGCAGGCTTCCATCGCATTGACTTCAGAAGCCCTAGAAAATAAATATTCTTCAGCTCATTGAACAATACAGAGTAAACGATAAATGAAAACTAAAAAATAAAAGTCCTAATAAATTTTGACTCTTTAGATTCTTAAATTCTAGTTCAAAGATGTTGTATTTCTGAATTTTAAGATTGATACGTCCTCAAAAAATTATGTTGATCAGGCACAAATCTCGATGCAAAATCAAGTTGGAAACATCCGAAATTAAAATTTGGACCATCCTAACTCCGATTTCAGCAAACTTATAGTTGAACTGAGCATCTTGGAAATACGAACCCAATGACACCAAATTCGACTCAATTCGAGCCCAAATGAGTCCAAATCAAGTACCAGAAGCGCTGTTGGAAGGTTCAAACCACAATTTGGGTTAGCACGGTTTCCAAACATGACGTTCTTATTGTTGAATCGAGCGGCTTGACGAGACAAATCCAACGAATTTAAGATTGCAGAATTCCGACATCATTTAGGCCTTCAAATGTCTGACGAACGGTGCACGATCAAGGGATTTAATATCGGCCATCGATCCAACCACTCCCCATTTACCCTTGATCTCTCACCTATTTATGGGCCTTGCCACTCCATAAATCTATAAATAGACCCCTCATTTCTCTTGATGGGGGGACCGAAGCAAGAAGAGAATATGAGAAGAAGAGAAGAAGAGAAGAGAAGGAAGAAGCTCCTCCTCAACCACCGCCGGAGTTTCGTCGGACCACCGCCGGAGTTTCGCTTGACCACCACCTGAGGCCCTCACCTCCGCTGGACCACCGCCTAACATCGTTGCTCTATCATACCACCACCTGAGGCCCTTGCCTTCGTCGAACCACCACTTGAGGCCCTCGCCGTCACCAGACCACTGCTTAGGGCCCTCACCTCCGTCGGACCACCGCCTGACATTATTGCTCCGCCATACCACCACCTGAGGCCATCGCCTTCGCCGGAGCACCACTTGAGGTCCTCGCCTTCGTCGGACTACCCCTTGGGGCCCTCACTTCCGCCGGACCACCGCCTGATGTCGTTGCTTCGCTTGACCACCACTTGAGGCCCTCACCTCCGCCGGACCACCGCCTGACGTCTTTGCTCTGCCGGACAACCATCTGACGTGGTCGCTCCGCCGGACCACCACCTGGGGCCCTCTCCTGCATCTGACCACCATCTGAGTCCCAGACTTCTCCCGAACCACCACCTAAGGCCCGAACTTCTGCCGGGCCACTACCTGATGCCCATAGTTCTACCGGAGTACCGCCCTATAACTACGGTCTTTCAGACCCCGGTCTCCTGCCAACTATGGTCCTTCCGATCACTTTCTGTCCCCGGTCTCCTACCGACTATGGTCCTTCCAACCTCTTTCAGTCCCCGGTCTACTACCGACTACGGTTCTTCTAACCTTCATCGCCTACTATGGTCATTTCGATCTCCATTACCAGACAACGATCTTTCAAATCCCGATCTCCTGTCGACTATGGTCCTTCCGACCTCCATCGCCTACTATGGTCATTATGATCTCCATCACCAGAGGACGGTCTTTCTGACCCCGGTCTCCTGCCTACTACGGTCTTTCGAATCCCTGTCATGTGCTGACTATAGCCCTTCCAATCAAACAAACATGTATATGTTATTGTAACTTCCACCATGTAATGTGCTCTATATGACATACATTTGTGACATCAAGCCAAGTCCTCCCTAAGAAGGGCCTCATTTGTAATCGACTACAAATACTAGTGGATTCATTCAAACTGGGGTCGGCCCCGTGGTCCCCCCCC
>NW_021319178.1:6500283-6532857 GCF_001605985.2 Dendrobium catenatum | reverse complement strand
TTAAAATAGATACATATTTAAATATATTTAATTTACAATTAATTAAAATAAATATTATTTCATAATTAAATAAAATTTTAAAATATAGATTGTATATAATTTAAATCAGAAATTTCAACTAGTTGTTTAGTCCTACTTCACTTGAAAGTTAAAAGCTTTTTTCTATATTATTTATATAACTTTTCTTATTTTTATGAGTTAATAGCTCACATTTGGTGATGAAATCATGTGGGTAAGAATTGTTTGTGTTTAATTGATATATAATTATTTTAAAATTTTAAACTTATTATTCAATAAAATGTTTTATATTTAAATTAACTAAATATTTAATTAAATGTTTTATATTAAATTAAATTATTTAAGTAGGCTTTGAATTGAACATGTTAGTTCTCATAAACTGGGACTGATTCAAAGGTATATATATATATATATATATATATATGTTAGAACTGGAATGATAATTGGGCTGTATTCCAAAGATACTATCAGAAGTCTGGCTGTATTCCGTAGACTGGCAAAAATCCAACGATGGTCAGGAAGAACTCCAATGGTGGCCGGCGGATTGGCGGAAGTTCGGCGGTGGTCAGTGGACTAGCGGAAGTCCGGCGATGGCTGGGAAGAACTACGGCGGTGGTCAGCGGACTTGCAGATGTCCTGTGGGGGTCGGTGGACTAATAGAAGTTTGGCGATGGTCATGAAGAACTCTAGCGGTAGCTAGCAGACAAACGAAATTCTGGTGGTGGCCGACAAACTGGCGGAAGTCTGGCGGTGGCCGAGAAGAATTCCAATGGTGGTCGTCGGCTGGGTGGTGGTCCTACAATTGTCAGGCTAAAGTCTAGCATTGGTCGGCGGTTGGGCAGTGGTTCGACGGCAGTCAAAGTTAAGTCTGGTAGTGGTCGGCGGCTAGGTGAAAGTCCGATGGTGGTCTAACGACAATCAGACTGAAGTTCAGCTGTCGAGGAAAGATCCGACAAAGATCGAGCAGACTCGTGGAAGTCCGACGATGGTCGAGAAGAACTTTGTGGGTGGTTGCCGGCCGGGTAGTGGTCTGACGATAGTCAGGTTGAAGTATAGCGGCAGTCAGCGGGAGGGCGGTGGTTCGACGACGGTTGGGCTGAAGTCCGGCGGTCAGCGGCTGGGTGGAAGTCAAGCGACGGTCAGCGTACATGTGGTGGTCTAACGACAGTCGGGCTGAAGTTCAGCTGATGGGGAATGATCAGACAAAGGTCGGGCGGACTGGTTGAAGTCCGACGATGGCTGGGAAGTACTTCGGCGGTGGTTGATGAACAAGTAGAAGTTTTGCGGTGGTTGGCGGCAAGTTAGCTTCCAACTTCTTCCCTTCTCTCATCCTTTTTTTTCCATTAGTAAAATGGGGGCTATTTTATAGCTTTTTTAGAGTGGCATGACATTTAAATATGGGAAAGATCAAGGTCAATATCAGAGTGATTTGAATAGGCAGCCAATATTGATCTCTTAGATCGTGAACTATTTATTGATCATTTGAATGTCTTAACGAAATCAAAATTCAGTAATTTTATGCTCGTTATATTCGTCTCATCGAGACGTTCGATTTGACTATAAACATGTCATGTTTGAAGTTCGTTTGGTACGAAGTATGCTTTCAACCTTCCAAATATGCTTTGGACTCTTGATTTGGGCTTATTTGGCCTCAGATTAGACTAATTTTGTTGTTGTTGGGTTTATGTTTTCAAGACGTTCATTTTGACTATAAGTTTGTTAAAATTGGAGTTCGGATGACCCCAGATTTAATTTTGGAAGCTTTCAACTCAATTTTGCATCGAGATTCATGCCCGATCAAGATAATTTTTTGATGCTATGTCAATTGCCCGTCTATTTTCGAACGTAGAAGCTTGCAAAGACCAAAAATATATATTTGTACATTCTCTTGGATGTTGACCAGCATAAGTTGTTCAAAAAATAACAAATATTGGTCATAATTAATTTGTTTAAAATTATAAACTAGTTGAAAATCTCTAGAAATGCCAATAATGATATATTAAAATTCAGAAAATTAATTTATTATTCAAACTTCTATGAGATTCAGCATTTATTTTTAATTTCTATAATATTTATTTGTTTATAAAAAATATATAATACTAATAATTAGAATTATTTGATTATCATAGACAAAATAAAAGAAACTCCAAAGCATTAATATGTACAACAACATTTCTCTTCTATCTATCCCAACATTTCTATTCTATCTATGCTCGGCCTTGGTGGTATGCGCAAGTCAACTCTCTTGCAAAATGTTTATTAAAAGGAGATTTCGTTTGGGACAGTTTTTTTACTGTTTCTTAAAATGATTTTATAATACAAATTTTTTAATTTTTGTACTAAAAATTTACTTTAAGAAGCAGAAAAAAAAACGTCCCAAACAAAACCGAAATAACATAGGAATTTGATCTTAATATGTATATACGTGTTTCCAACAATTTGATGTGAAAAGAGTCATATAGTGTTTATGTTGCAATCTTTATAAAATTTAAAAAGACTAAGGATTTGCCACACTTTTTACATTTTATTTATGTGTATGGCATGCCGTGGAATTTGCTTCGATTAAGACCAAATGAAATATTGAGATTAAGACTAAATTTACGAATCAAAAGGTTCAGAATTTTTTTTATTTTTATTTTTTAATATATTATGAGGCGGACTCTTTGGGATTGCCGCCAATATATGAGGTGGCGTTGCTTCGATTTTTTTATTATTAAATGTATTTAGTCTTTTAAAATACTTGAAAATAAAAAAATTCTGAATTGAACTTTAGTATTCTTATATATTTATATATTAAAGGAATATAATTAATTTTTGTCTCTAAAAATTTCGAAAATTATATTAGAATTTTTGAAAAAATCATGGAAATTTCTAGAGAGATTTTTTATCTTCCCCTCCTTGTAGCTATAAATATCCTCTTTGGGGTAAGAAGAAAAGCACTATCTCTTTTGCCAGTTCAAGCCCTCTCTTTGAATTGGTAGCTCTGGGATTGTCAGCAGCGATCAAAACCTTGCTCTCTTGTTCCGGTCCAAGTATTTCTCTAGATTGATAGCTCGGGGAGCATAGGTGGCAATCAAAGCGAATATTTGTGGCGATCAATGCATAGTTCTCATATGTCGGTCCAAAATTTTCCTTGGATTGGTAGCTCGGAGAATATTGGTGGTGATCAAAGTCTTTCCCTCTTATGTCAGTCCTTCTGTGAATTGGTAGCTCGGAGGGCAATTAAAGCATTGCCCTCTTGTGCTAGTCCTTTTCTAGACTGGTAGCTCGGAGGACATTAACGATGATCAAAATATTTCTTTCTTGCATAAGTTAGAATCGACTCGATAGTGGCCTCTCTTAGGGAGAGATTTGACAGTAACAATGCCTGAGAAGAAATTCGATGATAACAAACAGACTCGTAGAAGTCTAATAATGGTTGGCATTTGAGTGGAAGTTCAGTGGAGATTAGCATATAGGCGTTGGTTTAATGATGGTCGGTCAGACTTTTACTAATGGTTGATGGTCGAGTCATGAGCTGATGATAAAGATTGAGAAGTATTATGTTGGAGATTATATACATGTATGTTGATAGGCAAAGATAACTAGAAATTTTATGGAGGAGGTTCAACATTATGTATATCACAATCGTCTAATGACACACTAATGATGCTAATAGATGGAGGCTTGTCGGGGATCCAATCTTTCTTTGAAGGAACTGAGAAAGATGCTTCGAAATACTTTAGGGAAGATGTTGATGGGCTACATCAAATATATGTGACCTATCCAAGGTTGTTTATCAGAGCATTGATCAATGACGTTAATCTGTATGGAAGAGGTTGACAGAATCCACCAAGAATATATGACCTATCCAAGGTCGTTTGTTAGATCATAGCTCAATGTTGTTAACCTGTATATAAGACGTCGAGAGAATCCACCAAGGATATATGACCTATCTGAGGTTATTTATCAGAGTGTTGCTTGATGATGTTAACATATGTAGAAGAGGTCAAGAGAATCCACCAAGAATGTCTAACCTATCTGAGACTATTTGTCAGAGTGTTGCTCGATGATATTAACCTGTGTGAAAGAGGCTGAGTGAATCCACCAAGGATGCATGACCTATCCAAGGTTGTTTGTCAGAGCGTTGCTCGATGACGTTAACCTATGTCAAAGAGGTCAAGAGAATCTACCAAGGATGTATGACCTATCCGAGGTTGTTTATCAGAGCATTGCTCGATGATGTTAACATATGTGGAAGTGGCCGAATTGAATCCCCCATGGATCAATTATGTCTTGACTTGGAGGGGGAAAATGCCATGTGCATCTCGAATGAAGAATGGTACATATTTAGACCATTTCTATCTTTTTGAGATCGAGATTACGACCTTTCCCAATGAAGAGAAGTCCAGCTAGAGATTGTAAATAGATTGTAATTTATTGGAAGCATCCTTGTATTTGTTAGAAGCTTTATGAAATATAATTTCCAAAGATACTATCACGAATGTCGGAAGATATGGAGGAATTTACTTGGCCACAGTTTCAGTCAAGGTTGCCCCCCAGTTTATAAATGATTCCAATGACAATGATGCATCATTAGTTGATACGTGAGGGGTGATAGAAAATTGCATAAGTTTACCCCCCAGCTAAGAATCTTTTACCGCAAACGACGACAAATTATTGCATCCTGGAATATTCGTGGTAGTATAAAGTGATACAATTTAGCATCTTAGCTTTGTGCGAAAATACATCACACAAACATATAAAAAATATGGTTATAGTGTTTATAAGAGGCAACAAAATTTTTATGTGGGAAACCCTTAAAAAGGAGAAAAACCACGGGGTCTGGCCTAGTTTAAATGAATCCACTAATGTTTCCAATTGATTACAAATAAGGCCCTTCCTTAAAAGGAATGTCTTGGCTTGATGTAGCAAATATACATCATACATAGTGCATTATAAGCTTAGAGTTGGAAGAATCAGTGTTGACATATTCGTTTGGGCAGGAGGATCATAGTCGTTGAGCGATGTAGGCCGAAAGGATCGTAGTCGAAAGACAATGGTAGAAAAGATCGTAGTCAGGTGGAGGAGGTTAGGATGATCTTTGTTGGGTGATGATAGAAGAAATGACTATAGTTGGATGATAGTGGTCAGAAGGACCATAGTCAGGTGGTGGAGGACATAATTGGTGACGATCGATGTCAGGGTGGCAATCTGATAAATTCCTATGATAGTTAGTGGTTGGGCAAAAATTTAGCGATTGTCGGGAAGAAGTCCAACGTCGGTTTGCAAATAGGTAGAAGCACGACAGTGGTCGGCGAATAGGCGGAAGTTCAACGATGGTCGGGAAAACTCTAGAAATGGGCGGCAGATGGGTGGAAGTTCTGTGGTGGTCGGCAGACCGGCGAAAGTTCGACGATGTAAGGCAGACTGACGGAAGTCCAATGATGGTCGGGAAGAACTCCAACGTTGGCCGGCGGGCAGGCGGAAGTCTGGCGGTGGTCGGCATACTAGCGAAAGTCTGATGGTGGCCAAGAAGAAATTTGACGGTGGTCGGTGGACTGGCGGAAGTCTAGCAGTGATCAGTGGATTGATGGAATTCCGGCGAAGGTCGGGAAGAACTCCCTTGGTGGCCGGCGGACAGGGAAAAGTCTAGCGGTGGCCGGATAGAACTCCAGTGGTGGCCCCTGGCCAGGCGGTGGTCTGAAGATAGTTAGGATAAAGTCTGACAGTGGTCGGCGGCCAGGCGGTGGTTCGACGACTGTCGGTCTGAAGTCTGGCGGCTGTAGGCAACAGGGTGGAAGTTCAGCGGCGGTCGACATGTGGTCAGGCTGAATTTTAGTTGATGGGTAATGATCTGACAAAGGTCAGGCGGACTGGTGGAAGTGCGACGATGGTCGGAAGAACTTCGATAGTGGTCGATGAACATGCCAAAGTCCGGCGGTGGTTGACGACAAGTCAGCTTTCAACTTCTTCCCTTCTCCCCTCCTATATTATTTTTTCCCATGAGAAGAATGAGGGATATTTATAGTTTTTTTAGAGTGATATGCCTTGTAAATATGGAGAAGATAAAGTTCAAGTTGAGAGTGGTTTGAATGGACAGCCGATATTGATCCCTTTGATCGTGAACCAATTATTTATCATTTGAATGTCTTAATGATATCAGAATTCAGTGATTTTGGGTTCGTTGGATTTGTCTCATTGTGATGCTCGATTTGACTATAAGCATGTCACGTTTGGTAATCCAAATTATGCTTTCAACATTTCAAATATGTTTTGGACCCTTGATTTGGGTTCAATTGGGTTCGGATTAGGCTGATTTCGGTGTCGTTGGGTTTGTGTTTTCAATACGTTTAGTTCAACAATAAATTTGTTGAAATCAGAGTTTGGATTGTCACGTATTTAATTTAAGAAGCTTTCAACTCAATATTGCCTCGAGATTTGTGCCCTATCAAGATAATTTTTGTATCTTATATATATATATATATTTATATAAGTGATAATCGCCTACTAACATAGGAATTTTTATTGCGTCCTCCCACCTGACGTAGGAGCAATTATTAGGTCCTTTCACTGGATGTAGAGGAAGGTTCGGTTTTAGGCAAAAATAGGTCAAAAAGTGCAAATACCGAGTTTTTCAAAAAACTCGGTATTTTTTCAAAAAACTCGGTATTTGCACTTTTTTAGGCAAAACCGAACCTTCCTCTAGGTCCTTGCACCGGACCAAATAAAAATCCCTGCAAGAGTGCTAAAAAATTGACGAGCTATATATTGATTGAGGATCCAAAGGAGGAGACGCTATAGGGATAAAATAATAGGAGAGAAGTCTCTTTTTATCTTGTTTTATGATACTTGTTAGGTGCCAAAATATTCATAATGATAAAGAGATAAAAAATTTATTATCTTATACTTCCACAATGATCTATTGTATACGCATACACTATAAAAAAAGGGCTACTGCAACACAAAATTAGACCTTTCCCGGCGGTTTTAACTCCACCAATTTTCTTGCAATGGTTACAAAACCATTGCACAACCGCTGTGACTGCAATGTGCTACAAATATATTCTACAGTGGTTCTATGACCGCTGGGTTAGATATTACATGTTCCAGTTATAGCAGCGGTTTAAACTGCTACAAAATACAGATTTGCAGCCGCAACAATTAGCACACAAAAATAAATTCCCAGAATCCCTACAAATATGGAATGTTGTGGCGCTTAAAACCGCCACAACCTTCCATAATTTTTTTTTTTTTAAATACAAGATGTGAAGACAAATGTATGGCACTGCAACTTTAGAAGACATTGAAATAAAAATATGTTATATTATTTTAGGTTGGATGAGATATACAACCCATCATCAACTATTGACAACTCAAGAGTAGTTAAGCAGTAACCAATGACTAACTAGCAACAATTTATGAATTGTCATAAAAAACTCATGACTAGCTAGCAATTTACATGTAGTGACCAGCTCATAATTTATAAAATAGGAAATAATACAAGTGTTAAATTTTCCTAGAATCTCTATTAGCAATAAAGCACAAGTTAATTCTAGAGAAGTGTTGGACAGTATTACAAAAAAGAATCATGCTAAAATAGTTCAATGATTTAATCAACATAAATCAATAGCAGATAAGTCAAATATTTAGATATAGAGAAAGCTCTATATCTAATTTTATATAAAGTGTAATATCTTAATGTGCTTTTTTTAAAGATTAGTGGATTATTCGATTTCTATGTGACTATGAATGTCTGTCAATTGCACTTCAAAATTGCACTTACCATAATTTTGAGTTCTCTTATTCTCATCTCTTGTTTTATGTGAAAGGTATACCCATTAATAAAAAAAATTTTATATGTACGTGCAATTTTATTGGGCCCCTTAGCCAGGACCATAATTTCCTCTATTACTTCTAAGCCACTATCACCCATGACCTAAAAAAAATATTAGCCTTTATGCAAATTAAAACATTAAATATTAAATGAAAGCATTAAAGTTATAATTTAATATTATTCTCAACCATTCAAGAAATTTTTCGTTAACAAGTTTCTTGGCATCCCAAGCTTTAAGATGTGTGTACTGGCGCCTCTTTCTTCTATCACCATCTTTGAAACATTATTTAAAAGGTATAAGATTATCACAATGATGTAGAACGTATCTGTGTGCTTGGGTTATTGATTAATCATCTAGCACAACTGAAGAAACCTTCCCCAATGAAATTCCACCACTAGAGAACATAAGCACATCTTCCTTTTTATGTGATAATGCATTTGTTCTAATATTTTGGCTATACCCCTCCAAATATTTGGAACAAAATGAAATCCCTTCCTCAGCAATAAATCCCTCCATAATGGAACCCTCGGGTTGTGCTTTATTGCCAACATAATCCTTTAATATCAAGAAGAATCTGCAAATGACATAAACTTCTAAAATGTTTATCATATGTGTGACTAAATATAGATAATAAATTATATGTTACCTTTCAAATGGGTACATCCATCGGTATTGAACAAGACCACCTAATTTAACCTCCTATGCTAAGTGTACAAGAAGATGAATCATGATTATGAAGAATGATTGATGGAATATTTTTTTCCATCTTGCATAAAGTCATACCGATATTATTCTGTAACATCTCCAACTTGGTTGTAATGATAACCCTTGCACAAATCAACTTTAAGAAATATGACATCTCCACCTCAATGTGCATAACTTCATCTGAAGGTGCACATGGCTGAAGTGAAATGGGTAAACTATCTTCTAATAGAATATGACAGTCATAACTTTTAAACCCATAATTTTATAATCAGCAACATTGACACATCTTGATATGTTTGATGCAAAGCCTTTAGGGAATTTCAAATTCTTCAAAACTTTACAACACATAAATTTTTCTTTCTTTAACATTGTGAAAGGAGCTTGTGGTAATGAGTAGCTACCATCCTCTAAAGTTTGTGGATCCAATTTGCTTCTTATTCCAATGTCAACTTAATCTTATCTTGCTTGTAAGTTATCTTTTAATTTTTTTAGATCAAGAAAAGTTCCAATAAAATTATCATAAATATTCTTCTCGATATGCATAACATCCAAGTTATGTGGTAATAATTTATACTCCCAATAAGGTAGGTCAAAGAAATTGATTTTTTTTTTTCATCCTTCAATCCCATGTACAACACGTCCTCTTTTTAGACCAGCTTTACTTAAGGAGGCAATAGGAAATTCTATATTATGTAACTATGATAAAACATCAGTGTCAGTTCTCCTTCTAGGTTCTCTTCAAACGTCATCTATGTTATCAAAGTGATTTTTTTGGTAGTGTAAAATATGATTATCTGGAAGCTAACGATGATGACCTATGTAAGAGAATTTCTTTCCTTTATATAACCACAATGATTATGTTTTTTGTGCAGAAAATGACAAGCAAACCTCCCTTTCGTGCTACACCCAAACAACATGTCATATGCTGGAAAATCATTAATGGTCCATAGTAATGCAGCTCGCATGTTGAAATTTTGCCCACTTGTTGCATCATAACATTGAACTCCATGCCATAATTCACATAAATCTTGAATCAAAGGTTGAAGTTAAATATTAATAGCATTTCCTGGACTTTTCTCCCCATGTATTATAGTTGAACGGATAAAAGAATCATGCTTCATCCCAACCCAAGGTGGCATATTATATGGAACTAGAAGTGCAGGACAAATACTATATGTATTACTCATAAACTTGGATGGATTAAACCCATCACTAGCCAAACCAAGGAAAACATTATGTGGATCTAAAGCAAAATCAGGGTATTGAGAATCAAAAGCTTTCCATGCTTCTCCATCAGCTAGATGTCATAACAAGCCATCTACATTTTTATGTTTAGCATGCTAAATCATATCTTGAGTTGATTTCTTTATTTTAAAAAAATATTTGAAGTCTTGAAATTAGTGAAAAATATCTAATAATTTTAGCTAACTTCATACAAGTTCTTTTTCCTCCAAAAGAATTCTTTATCATAGTTGACTATCTTGATGCTCCACATATGTGACATATGTTATGATCAGATCTAGCTTTCCAAAATAATATACAATCATTAAGACATGCATCTATCTTCTTATATCCAAGATTGAATGCTTTCATATCTTCTTCACTTCGTATGTGCTTTTAGGCAACATCACCCCTTTAAGAAAGGTATAGACCAGTATCTCAAGTAGCATATCAAAGGATATTGCCGTCCAAGAATCTAAACACTTCAAATGGCATAAGCTCAATATAAAAGAAAGCTTTGAGAAGGTTTTACATCCAAGGTACAACTCTGCTTCTGCATCCTACATTAAATTTGCAAATTTCTCACCACGATCATTTTGTTCATTAGTATTGAACTCATTCTCCTCCATCCCTAGATTTTGAAATGAATCATTTGGGCATAATATGTCTCTTAATAATCCATCTATATCATCTGTTCTTATATCCTCAAAAGGAACTTTTCCTTCCTTTACCTTTTGTGTGGCACTAGATGCTTCATTCATTGCACATTAACCTATAATACAAGGCTCTTCCCCATGTCGATTCCATACAACATATCCAACAAAAAAATCCTTCAGAAATTAAATGGTATTTCACATATTTCATAGAATGAAAGTACATATTAATACATGATTTGCACAGACTTAAAATTTTCCTAACAAATTCTGGCTTCGTCTTGCAAACTCTATGAAACTGTTTACACTATTTACATAATCATGACTCCACTTGTCTTTTGTAATCCAACTCTTATCCATATTAAGTGAAAAATATGTTTTCAAGTCACTACTAAGAATAAAAATTCATTAAGTCACTCAAATTTTTATGCAACCATCAACTTCATAAACTTGCAATCATCATGTTTATGCAACCACTAGGTGCTACCATCCACATTTTTTGTATTTTTATGTATCCTTTACACGCATGTATTTTCTATATCCACCTGATCAATTCTCATGCATATTTTTAGTATTTAAAACATTACTTGATCATTTCAACACCAATATAAAAACATGTGAATTATATTAATGTCATGAAAATAAAACATACTACAACACTTTCTATGAAGTTCAACCCATAGCACTCAAAACTATGATTATCATAGTTATTATTGATGAAGTCCCTATAATGACTCATGATATTATTGTTAATGATTTTTTTATTTAGGCCAGATTCATTATTTAGTTCATGTAAGTGTAGTTGGCTAGTTTCTAATGTTTCAAGTCACTCATTAATTAATTACCAGAAAAAGTTACTCATGAATTTGATTTATGATAATACTTAGTTAGTCTAGATAAGTTAATAACTCTTTCAATTTTACTTGCAAAATATTTAGAACACCATCCTATTGGTGATTTGTTATGTAATTTGATAATTGACTCTACATCTAAATTACAATATAATACCAATTAAATGTATGTTGAGCGAGGGCCTAGCATTTCTAATGCAAATTATGATGAGATGGAAGATAAAAAAAAAAACAAATAAAATCACAATCAACAAGTTACTAATTCATAATTTTTACAGAAATTTTGTCCTTCTAATATAAGGATAAGAACGTACTCTATTCTTTCCAAAAAAATAATTTAACATGCCAGAATTTGAAATTTTGTACAAAAATTAGTAATCAAAATAAAATTTCAGCAATAAATTAAATTTACAACTTAAAAAAGAAAACCCAAAATGTAATTTGTTTGTCAAAATTTCAATCATCATGCAAAATCATTGACTAAATAATTCAAGAGACAATGATAAGAATATAAATCACCAAAAGAGAAGTACTAGACCTCATGTCAGTATATCATTGTCATGAAAATAGAACAAGTGGCATAATTTTGAGTGTTATATACTTTAATTTAAAATTTTCAAGTTAATATAATTTAAGCTATTTAAACAATAAAAATATAATATAGCTATAAGACTTCCAAGACATTAACCTATCATATAAGCACCAGTCCATTAAAATTTGAAATCTATAAAATCAATAAGTTAACGTAAAAATCTCTAACTAAAACTCGAGTTCATTTGAAAGTATAAATACAAGAGATGCCTTTTCTAACTTAAGTCAATCAAGAGAGCATTATCAATTTATATATCAGGTATATCATCTATAGTTTACCTAACCAATTTCAAAATAGTTGGACATGATCAAAGAAATCAACAACATCAGTGTAAGGTTTTAACTAACCCAATTTTTAGGCAAAGAAGAAGATAGCATGAAACCTCCATGGCCCAAAAGGCTACTACAAAGATCCTGTATATCAGGTATTCTTGAATGATGAAGACCTTCTTGTTGCAAAATTGAAAAGGAATGGTAGCAATATGAAGGAAAAAAAGAACCAAAGAGAGCAGAAGATTCTGTAGTAGCCGTTCTACCTTGTCGAGTTCTACTTCCTCGGCCTCTTCCTCACACCGTTCTTGGTCAGTATGAGTCTTTGCATGAGGGGAATAGCGAGCGGGATGTGCAATGTGCTCCTCTCCGACAGCAGCTGCAACGCTCGGCATACAGTGGTTCGCTCTACGGTCGTATGAAGGGAAGACGGAGATCGGAGCTCAAGATTGCACGCGCATAAAATTGGGAATTAGGGCTTCTAGCAAGGCTTTATCAGTTAAAAGAGGTGCTAATTGCATCGGTTAAAATCGATGCTAATTGCACCGATTAAAACTGATGCAATTTGTAGCGGTCAAAATAGGTGCTAAATGATGGTTTTGGTAGTGATTCTAAAACCGCTCCTAACTTCTGCTGTGAAAAATCCAGTTTTATGGTAGTGATATAAGTGTGAGTTCAAGAATTATACGTGACATTAGAGTTTTTATTTGAAATTTTAATGAAAGGAAACAACCACAAGGCTTGATCTATTTATAATGATTCCACTAATATTAATATTTGACTACAACTGAAGCACTTTCTTGAGGGAAGTTATTGATATACTAAAAAGAACACATTAGTTGGTTGTAATTTGAAGAACTTTTTGGTAGGAATCCAACATAAATCCAAGTGCTAAGGTTGAGAGTTAGAGTTAATGGTTTGATGACAATCATCTATATTATAAGTAACAATGTGTGCTGACATTAACAATTGTTGATAATAAAATTAATAGGCGTTGGAGTAGCCATGTGATAATGATCAATAGATTGTAGCTTAGTTGACCGTAGCTGCTTAATGGAGGTCGAAAGATTCAAGTTGGGCGATAGTTGTCCGACGGACCACAATAAGGCGATGGAAGTTGGAGGACTACAATCAGGCAACTAAGGTCAGAAGAATGAATTCATGTGAGAGTGGTAGGAGGATCGTAGTAAACGGTTGATGGAGGTGAACTTGATACTAATTGAGAAACGGTGGTCTGACGACCAATGTTTTGAGACAATGGTCTGAGGAGCATAGTCAGACGAAAGTGGTAAGAATATTATAGTTAGTGGGAGATGGATATTTGATGATCATAGTCGGTTAACGATATAGTTCTAAGGACAGTAGTCAACAGGTGAAGGAAGTTGGAAGGACTTTAATTAGGTAATGATGATCATTGAACTATAGTCAAACAACTTGGTTTTTTTAGATGAAAAGAAAAAAAAATGGATTTCTATTTGAACTAGAGCACTGCAACGCTAAGACATTGGGCATAATGATGGTAGAAATCGCAACTTCGTGTTTGAAGTCTCTATTCTATAGTAATTTTGGATCCAACAAATAGGACTACTATAAAGAGGTGGTGTCACTACGTACTAAATTTCTTATATATATATATATATATATATATATACATACATACAACTTAGTTTTCATAACTATATGTTTATATCATGTGTGTTTTTAATAATTCCAAAGTATTATTGTATTGATTACTATTTCTACTAACATATATTAGAAATATTGATTTTATTATTTTGAGTGTACTAATGTTTCGGAAAAATTATACGCCAGACTGTTGAAGACTTTAATACAGATTAGATTAGAGTTTATTATAATTGAAGTCTGTACTTTTTATTTTTTTTAGTCTGAGAGAGTATGATTGTAATTCGACAACCGTGCACACAAACACTGGGGGAGTGTAAAAATGTATATTTCTTAAAACTAATCATACTGTATTATTTTGGATCGTATGAGATAATATTAAAAGTTTGACAGGGATGTTAAGCCCTTATGAACTAGTCCCAAGGCTAACCAAGAGGGGGGGGGGGGGGTTAATTGGTATTTAAAAATTTCTCCAAGCAAAAACACAAATACAACCAAACCAAGATTCACCATAAGATAAACGAAGAGAAAAAATTAAATACAAAAAAAATAATAAGAAAGAACACACCAGATTTATAGTGGTTCGGTCCAACCTGACTTGCGTCCACTCCGCGGAGGCACCCTCCAAGTATTGCACTAAACCTTTAGTGTCTCTCCATTAGCCCCCACATCTAAGAAGAGAAGCCCTTACAAAATCACTTCTACCATTCCCAGTGCGGCAGAGTAGCCGGGCCCTTTGACACCAAAGATATCTTCTTCTTCCCAAAAATTTTCTCAAGATAAACCATGAATCTGATGGTACTAAGGTGCAAGCTCGCTAGAGAAACCGTGTGGAATCCCCTCCACACTCCCTTGAAACCCCCTCCAATGATCTTCTCCCTCTCTCAAACTCCACCCTTTCCTCTCTCCCTTTCAAATTCTCTCTTCAAGTGTCCTCCATAAGAATGAAGCTTCAATGACTGCCAAAGACACTTACCAAGTGTCTTGATAAAGCTTAAATAGAGGGCTTTAAAAAACCCTAAAAATTAATCTTGATGGCAAAAATTATTCAGGACAATCGCAAGATTGTCCCATACGATATGCTTAAAAAAAGGGCTTCAGAAAACCCTAAAAACTCAATTCTGACACCAAATATTGTGCTAGATGATCGCAGGATCGTCTAGTACGAGACAAAATTTAACTTGATAGTTCTGGATGATATCTGGATAGTCTTGGATGATCAGTACAAATTTGTACAGATCATCGAGGATGATATTATGGATCGTCCTGGATGATTAGAAGAAAATTTATGGTATTTCATGTTGGACGATTTAGGAAAATCAAGTAAGTCGACAAACATTGTCCTATACAATTTACAGATCATCCAGGATGATCTTATTAAAAAATTTAATCATAATTAATCCCCTAATCACATGATCAATTTAGGCATGATTTGTATTGATCGTCAAGGATGATATAGATCATCCGGGATGATTCAAATAAAAATTGAATCTTAAAACCATGCCTAAATTATCATTGGCAGCTATTTTTCAAGATCATAAAAGATTGTCCAGTACGATTAGTTCAAAACTTCAACTTCTATTTTTGACTAGATCTCACTCCCCTGAGTTTGTGTGTATGGTTACAAAGCAAGCATACTTCCTTACAAAACTTGACACAATAAATCAAAATTATATCAATGAATATTACAGACCCTTTATAACATAATATTATTCAACCCAATCTTGAGCTCTGATTCTTTATTTATTGATGTATGGTATTCCTGAAATATTAGTATACTCATAAACAAATATAGAACTCGTGAGCTCGAGTCACAATAATCTCCCCCGTTTGATGATGGCAAATATTACTGGTGAAGTTACAAACTAAAAATATTTTCTTCTAAACTCCCCCTCATTATGATAAAAAAATTAAAAATAGGAGAAAAACAAATCTTCTTTCTTTTTTAGTTTTTATTATTTTTTGAAAATAAAATAAGTGAAATAAAACAAATAACTAGTTAAAGATAAATTAAAATAGATATACAAAAACAACAATATATTCTCCCCCTTTGACATTATCAAAAAGAAGAGGAGCACATAAAACCAAAACACTAAAAACTAACTAATAAAATATCAAACAATCCCTGATTGGGTGAAAATGGTATTTTTATAATAATTAGTTTGAAATTTTAAATTTCCTTAAAATGAGAGAGTTACCTCTTCAATTTATTCAAAAACTTAGTAAGTAATGTATTGACAATGCATAACTCATAAAGGTTAAAAATTCAAAAATTATTAATCCAAGCTCAAGTTTTTTTAAAGGCTCAAAATTTTTTTAATCCAATATCTAAATCAAGGAACAAATTAGAAAAAGTAACAGTAATTTTTTTAAAACTACTTTCATAAAATATATATAATAAAAGATTAATGCAAAAATTGTTGAATTAGAAATCATGATTTTTAAGATCTAGTATAAAAAATATCAAGGGTTTTCTTAAGATTTAAGAAGTATAAGAAATATAAGCTTGCTTTTGTGGGCTCATTTTATGCCTCTTGTCAATTATTTGGCGCACTTTGCGCATCTTTTAATTTTTTATATACTTTATGTATATTTCTCAATTTGGCATCATTGTGCATCTTTTGATTTGGCGTCGTTGGCTATATTTTTTTCAATCAAAAGTGCTACCTTTTTGAAATTCTAAAAAACTAAAACAAATACATTCTATTGACAAAAAGAACTACTTGAATAAGAAAATTATGAGATTGATTCAACAACTTGCAAAAGATCCCTATGCGATAGACAAAATCTAAGGATATGAAAAAAAAATTATTTTCAAAAATCACTTTATAATATGATGAAGATTTTGAATCAAAAGTAGAATAACCTCTTTAAGAAAAGAGATAGAGAGATAAAATCACGGGTTTCCTTTTTTAACTATTTTTAGAGAATTCAACCACAACTTACATTACAATTCAAGAAAAATAGGAGGTAAGTTTTTCATTTTTAGAAAAAGGATCCTTAAAAAAGATTTAATTTTCTAAAGTATATTGGAAATAAAAGTGATAATTGTTTTTTTATTAGAGAAAACATCACCAAATAAAAGTAAAGACAAATTTAAAATTTTAACGTAACAAATATGAAAGAAAAAATAAACCCAAAAAAAAACATTAAAAATAAACAAAAATACAACAAACAAAAACCTATATACACAAACAAATAAACATACAAATAAGGCTTTAAATATCATCTTGCTCCTAGTCTGATGATTAAGAAGCTAGGTCTGCCTAGTAGATTTTTAGCTTTTCATTATTTGTCATTTTTACAATTTTCTTTTACAAGAAGAGTTCTTAAATTAGGGTACTAATTTTTCATATATCCAAGTTTCCTACATCCAAAGAAAATAAAATTAGAAAAAATCTTAACATTCTTACCATTTTTACATTTATTCCACTTTTGTTGATGCTTATGCTTTAGTGAGCTTTCAAATTTGTTTGATAAGTCATTACTTTCGTCACTAACTAAGCCACTTTTCTCTGTATTTTCAGCATTTAGCACTATGATTTCACATGCATTTAAAAGTCTTTGGCCCAAATTTTACTCACAGGCAATGAGAGAGCCAATCAAATTATTAATAGAATTTTCATTTAAATTTTTTGTTCATAAATAGCAACAATTTTGGCATCAAACTTATCAAGTAGTCAACATAAAATTTTAATTACTTTTTCAAAGTTTGAAATTTTTTTATCTAAAGCATGTAATGATATCATAATTTGAACAAACCTAGTATACATGTCTAAGATCGTCTCATAAGATTTCATACAAAATAGTTCATAATAATGCATTAAAGTATTTAACCTAGTTTGCTTGATTTCACAAGTGCCTTCATATATAGTGGGTAATTTATCTCAAATTTTCTTGCCAGTAGTACACGTGGATACAAACGTACAATCTTCAAAATTTAAGGCATAAAAAAATAGTTTAATAATTTAGCATTTAATTGAGTATTTATTTATTCTTCCCTACTCCATTGATTAAAAGGAGTATCAGTTTTAATTCCATCTATAACATGTGATAGTATAGAATAACCAGTTAAAATCATTCTTCCCATTCAGTAATCAATTGATTGCAAGAAAGAAGACATGAATTTTCCAAAAATTAAAAGTGATTTTTTCAAATAAATGTGGTCAGGTGATTGAATAACCTTCTGCAATATTACGATTACAAAAAATAGCCATTAATCAAAATTCAAAAGTTTTCAAAAACTCAATTTTATAAATTCTTCTCTGATACCACTTAAAAGTTCGATAGGGATGTTAAGCCCTTATGAACTAGTCCGTGAACGTAGTATGTAGAGTATAGAAGAGAAAAGGGGGGGGGGGGGGGGGGGTGAATAGGTATTTAAAATTTTCTCCAAGAAAAACACAAACATAACCAAATCAAGATTCACCACAAGAGAAACGAAGTGCAAAAATTAAATGTAGAAAAATAATAAGAAAGAACACACCATATTTATAGTGGTTCATTCCAACCTGACCTACGTCCACTCCTCGGAGGCACCCTCCAAGTATTGTACTAAACATTTAGTGTCTCTCCTTTAACACCCATAGCTAGGCAGAGAAGCCCTTACAAAATCACTTCCATCTTCCTCGGTGCGGCGGAGTAGCCGGGCCCTTTGACAACAAAGAGATCTTCTTCTTCCCAAAACTTTCCTCAAGACGAATCTTGATTCTGATGGTACTAAGGTGCAAGCTCGTCAGAGCAATCAGGTGGAATCCCCTCCACACTCCCTTGAAACCACCTCCAAGGATCTTCTCCCACTCTAAAACTCTACCCTTTCCTCTCTCCCTTTCAAGTTCACTCTTCAAGTTTCATTCAAAATAACAAAGCTTCAATGACTTCCAAAGACACTTACCAAGTGCCCTATAAAGCTTGAATAGAGGCCTTTGAAAAACCCTAAAAATAATCTTGGCGGCAAAAATTATCTAGGACGATCACAGGATCGTCCCATATAATGTGCTTAAAGAGAGGGCTTTAGAAAACCCTAAAAACTCAATTCCAGTGCCAAATATCATTCTGGATAATCACGGGATTGTCCAGTACGATGTGCATAATTTGACCTTGTTTTGGAAGATATCTAGATAGTCTTGGATGATCAGTACTAATTTGTATTGATCATCCATGATGACATTCTGGATCATCCTAGATAATTAGAGGAAAAATTATGGTATTTTATCTTGCACGATTTAGGAAAATCATGTAAGTCCGCAAACATCATCCTGTACGATATACAGATCATCAGGGATGATCTTATTGAAAAATTTAACCACAATTAATCCCCTACTCACATAATCAATTTAGGCATGATTTGTATTGATCATCTAGGATGATATAGATTGTCCGGGATGATTAGAATAAAAATTGAATCTTAAAACCTTGCCTAAATTATCATTTGCAGATATTTTCCAAGGTCATAAAGGATTGTCCTAGACGATACAAAATTGTCTGGTAAGCTTAATTCAAAATTTCAACTTATGGTTTTGACTAGATCTCACTCCCTCGAGTGTCTGTGTGTGTGTATGGCCACCAAGCAAGCATACTCTCTTACAGAACTTGACTCAAGAAATCAAAATTACATCAATGAATATTACAGACCCTTTATAATATAATATTATTCAACCTAATCTTGAGCTCTAATTCTTTGTTTGATGTTGTATGGTCTTCCTGAAATGTTAGTATACACACAAACAAATATAGAATGAAAATTACTATGAGATATAAAGATGTTTGTTATCATCAAAAACATAAAACTCATGAGCTCGAGTCACAACAAATATAACCTGAGCACCCCTCTAGAAAGCATTTAATCAAATCATGCCTATAAAATTTTCTTAGTATTGTTCGTACTGTATGAATTTACCTTCATACAGATGATGTCCAAAGTGTGAAATGGCTAAGTACCAATTCATCCCAAATGAACTCAAAATTTTTAATGAATTGTTTATACTTTATGATCTTAGGTTCGTATAGATGATGTCTAGAGTATGAAGTAGAAGTGTATTATTTCATCTATATGAACAGGTAAATTTTTTGAACTATTCATACTGTACGATCTTAGGTTCGTATAGACAACTTCTAGAGTACAAAATGGACTCATCCATTTTTATACCAAATAAAATGTGGTTTGATTAAAATTAAAATACTGTATGATATGGGGTTCATACAATATATTATCTAAAGTGCAAAACTAGTTCGTATAGAATCATACCAAATGATCTGGTTTAATTTTAACCTGATTGTACTGTATGATGGCAGTTCAATCATATGACCGCTAGAGTATAAAACTAGTTCGTACAGGATTGTACGAGTAATTTTTGAACTGATCGTACGTACTATGTGTGATCATACTATACGATTATGGATGGTCAAATTGAAATTTTCAATTTTCAAAACAATTTTTTATGTACTTCATATGTAATGTCCTAAAAAACTAACTATCACAAATGGTTCTTTATATTTTCTTTGAGATCAAGAGTGTGAGTGCTTTGGGAGAGTATTTGAGAGTAAGGATAAAGAGATCTTGCAACTGAAATTTGTGAAGGGTTCACAAGGTTGCTCAAAGGTGAGCATCTCTTTGTAACTTTGTCAAATATCTTCCTTCTTTGAAGATGATCAAGAAAAGATTTTTGGAGAAGATCTAATTTTCTACCGACACTAGGAGGGCATGAAAGGACACCGATTCTCTTCCGACACTAGGAGGGTGTGAAAGGACTCCAATTCTTTGACGACACCAAGAGGGTGTGAAAGGATGATGGTTCTCTACCGACACCAGGAGGGTATGAAAGGATGCCGGTTCTCTACCAAAACAAGGAGGGTATGAAAGGATGTCGATTCTCTACTGACATCAGGAGGGTGTGAAAGGATGACGGTACTCTACTGCACCAGGGTTTAGTGGAAGAGAGGTTAATTATAAGGGTTTCTCCACCTTGCTGTGTGAGCAAAAGAAGAGTCACTTTGGTATAGTGTAATATATGAAGAGGGAGTCTTCAGGGAGTGGACGTAGGTCTAGTTTGATCAAACCACTATAAATTTTGTATTCTTTTATTTTAATTTTTATCACTTTTTTTTATTTTTTGTACCTTTTATTTTTTTGTTGAAATGTTTATTTTAGAAAAAATCAAATTATGTTAAAATTATAAAACAATTTTCTATAATTTACCAAGAGTTTTTTAAATTACCAATTCACCCCCCTTTTGATTAGAATTGGGACAATTGTAATAGGTCTAACAATCTATAAGGACTTTGAATCACTAGACCCCCATAGTTTGGTAACATCCCTTTCGATTTTTAAAAAGCACGTTTGTCTACTTTTTATCAATCTCTTGGCTATCGTATGTGGATTTTAATATAAGAATGCTATATTATACCAACTAGATTTGTAGATGGCGTTAAAAAAGAGACATGGTTTACTGACTAGACTATAAAAGAAAAAAAATTAGTTCAATTAAATGCTAAATGTTTAAATAGTTTTTTCTATACACTTAAATCTGAAGACTTTATGCGTGTCTCTACCTGTAGAATTGGAAAAGAAATTTGGGATAGACTTTGTATCATATATGAAGGGACTAACAAGGTGAAATAATCTATATTGAATATTTTGTTACACGGTTATGAATTATTTCACATGAAACTGAATGAATCAATCACTAACATATATACTCGTTTCACACAAATTGTCGTCTCATTGCATACCTTAGGTAGGGAATTAACGAATACTAAAAAATTGAATAAAATTCTTCATTGTTCGCCTACTACTTATGATATAAAGATAACTGCTATAACAGAATCAAAGGACTTAAATATTAATTCTATTGGTAATCTTCTTGGATCACTAATTACGTATGAGCAAGAAATGACTCAGAGAAAGATTGATGTAGGTGTGAAGCGAAAGGAGAAAAATCTAGCGTTGAAAGTGGATGACTCAGAGAGTGATCAGTCTCAGCCTGAGAATGAAGATGACATTGTCTTATTAATAAGGAAATTTAAGAGTTTTCTAAAAAGAAAGCAAAGGAGATGACTGCAGTGGAATAAAGGTAAGTTCCGTAAAAATACTAAGGCTTCTAGTGATATAATTTTCTATGAATGCAGGAAGCCTGGACACATCATATATGAATGCCCTAACCTCAAAGCTAATTCTAACAAGGAGAAAGTCGAGAAAAAAAAGCAATGTAAGAAAAGAAAAGAAGAGATTGCAAAGAGCATTTTGGGCGGATTCAACTTCAAATTCCTTAGAAATAGAAGCATAAGAGGAAGTTACTGATTTGTGATTATTGGCCGACAAGCTTGACCAGTCAGATCAAGAAGAGGTATGTGACTTAACCTATGAAGAGTTATTTGATGTTTCTAAGAAAATTCATACTGTCTATAGGAAACTCAAAAAGATACATGCTAGGTTGAACATAAAATTATTAGAATTATAAAAAGAGTATGAAATCCTTAGAAAAGATCACGCACTGATTGATAACAATCACATAAAATTATTGGATGAGTTTGATGAATTGAACAATCTATATGAACTATTAAAATCATTCCAAATTAAACTTGAAAATGATTTTAAAACATTTATGTATGAATCTGATAGTAGGAGCACTATTTTAAAGGTTATAAAGCTATTTTAAAAACACTAACTCATTTTTTAAAGCTGAATTGAAAGAACTAGAGGAAAATAAGATTCCACCCATACCTAAATTATTTTTTAATTCTGATCAGTAGCCAAAAATTTTAAAATCTAGGAAAAGATAGTTTAACTCTTATAGATTAATAAATCCTTTTCCTTGAGTTAAATATTTTTCTTATGGAATGATTGACCATATATCTCACACTTACATTATTCATAGTAAGACTCATTTAGTGTGTAGACCTAAGATGCATAAATCAAATTATATCAAACATGCATCTAAATTATTTTTTCCAAGAGAAGAATCCAAATTTGTTTGGGTTCCCAAGACTAACATTTTATTATCTTATAGAAATGCTCTCATACAAAATCTCATGCGAGAATTTGATACCTAGATGGTAAATGTTCAAAGCACATGCCTGAAGATACAACATAATTTATACCGTTGAAAGCCAGAAATGGAGGCAAGGTTACACTAGGAGATAATACCACTAGGAAAGTGGTAGACACATGTATGATTGTTAGTTTAAATAATTTTTTTCATTGAGAATATTTTATTGGTAGAAGTTTTAAATTATAATCTATTGAGTATTAGTCAGCTATGTGATAAGAGTTATAGTATAAAAATTTTTCCCATTAGTTACATAATAAGACAAAATGGAATTGATCTTTTGCATGAAATTAGGGTAAATAATGTGTAATGCTTGATTTGAGTTGTGTTAAATATTTTAATGTTTTTTGTCTCAAAACCATTTCTGATGAATCATGGTTATGACATAGGAGACTTTGTCAAGCTAGCATGAAAAATCATAGAAAAATTATACAAAAGAACTGGTTAGAGGAATACCTAAACTAAACTTTACTAAGGATCACCTATGTGATGAATGTATATAAGGAAAATAGGTGAAGTTCTCTTTTCATTCAATTAAGGATTTTAGAACTAGCAAATCATTGGAAATCATTCATGTGGATATTTTAGGACTGATTAGCACTGTAAGTCTATGAGGTAAAGTGTTTAGATTTATGATAGTTGATGATTTTTTAAGATTTAATTAGGTTAAATTTTTATTTTAAAAAAGTGAATCAGTTGAGGAATTTAGAAATTTTTGCACTTAGATTCAAAAAAAATTAGGATGCAAAATTTTATCAATTCAAAGTGAATTTGAAAATGAAAAATTTAAAGATTTTTATAAAGAGAAAGGAATTGATCACAATTTTTTACCACCTAGGATCCCTTAGTATAATGGGGTAGTAGAAAGAAAGAACATAATATTAATTGAAGCTGCTAGAGTCATGTTGGTAGAATACTCATTTCCAAAATATTTTTGGGCTGAAGCGATTATTATAACTTATTATATTCTAAATAGGGTGAATATTAGATTCAATTTGAATAATACGCCCTATAAATTTATTAAAGGGAGAACATCAAATTTGTCATATTTGCATGTTTTTCGATGTAAGGTGTTCATTCATAATAATGGTAAAACTCCTTTAGGGAAATTTAATCCAAAATTTGATGAATAAATTTTTCTTGGTTATTCTAGTGTTGGAAAATCTTATAGAGTTTTTAACAAAAGATCTTTGATAGTTAAGGAGACCACACATATTATGTTTGATGAATCTGGTATTTTGGAAGAGCCAAAGTTGGAAGAGGATCATATTGAAAATATCTCCTAAGAAATTAAAAAGCCAAATTTGGAATACGATGTTAGAAAAGAAGACACTTTACCTAGAGAATAGAAATTTTCTAAAAATTTCCCTAATGAATTGATTTTAGATGAACCTAGTGAGGGTGTTAGAACTAGGCATGGACTAAGCAAAGAGGTGAATCGTTCTACCTTTATATTAATGATTGAACCCACTAATATAAATCAAACACTTTTGGATAAATTTTAAATTTTGGTCAAGCAGGAAGAATTAAATTAATTTTTAAGAAATGATGTTTAGGAATTAATTTAAAGGCCTAAGGATCAAACTGTTATTGAAACTAAGTGGGTGTTGAAAAATAAAATGAATGATTCAGGAGTTGTGATTAGAAATAAGACAATATTAGTGGCAAGGGGTATAATCAAATAGAAGAGATTTCTTTTGAAGAAACTTTTGAATCTATAGCTAGACTTAAAGCAATTAGAGTTTTATTAGCCTTTATTTATTTTAATGGTTTTAAATTATTCCAAATGGATGTTAAAAGTACCTTTTTGAATGGGGTGATATAAGAGAATATTTATATTGAGCAACCTCCAGGTTTTAAAAAATTCTAAATTCTATAATTATGTGTTTAAATTAAAAAAAGCATTATAAGGACTAAAATAGACATATAGGGCTTGGCATGAGATGCTAAGCATATTCCTATTAAAAATGTCATCTGTAAAAGGAAGTGTGGACACGATTTGCTTTTTGAAGAGGATAGGAAATGATATACTCATTGTTAAAATATATGTTGATGACATCTTATTTGGATCTACAAATAAAAAATTTTATGATGATTTTACGAAAATAATGATTAGTGAATTTGAGATGAGTTTGATGGGAGATTTGAGTTATTTTCTTAGTTTTAGCATAATGCAAAATGATAAAGGAACTTTTCTTAGTCAGTCAAAGAATATTAAGGACATCCTCAATAAATATAAAATTAATAATATTAAATCAGTAACTATACTAATGAGTTCCTCAGTTCAATTAGATAAAGATCCTAAGGGAATATTTATTGATCAAAAGAAATTTAGAGAAATAATTTGATTATTGCTTTACTTGACGGCTAGCTGTCCATATATCAAATTCAGTGTCTGTTTATGTGCTAGATTTTAATATGATTCAAAGGAATCATATTTGATAACAGTTAAAAGAATTATGAGATGTCTTTTGGGAACTCTAAGCTTAGGGATTTGGTTTTCTAAGCATAGCTCTTCATTTGAAATAATTGGATATTCTAATTCAAATTTTGTAGGATGTAGGGTTGATAAAAAAAGTACATATGAAACTTTGAAATTCATAGGAAACTCTTTAGTTTCTTGGCCCTATAGAAGATAGAATTTAGTAGCCCTATCTGCTACTGAAGCAAAATACATTACCTTAGGTAGTTGTATGACACAAGTACTTTGATTAAAATAATAATTGATTGACTTAGGTTTTTTATTGGCACGATTCTAATTTTCTGTGTTAATACTAATGTCATATACATTTTAAATAATCATAATCAACATTCTAAAACAAAGCATATAGACATAAGGCATCACTTCATTAGAGATCATGTGGTAAAGGAAGAAATTGAATTGCATCACGTTGCTAATGAAAAATTAACTTGTAAATATTTTCACAAAACCATTAGCATTTGACACTTTTAGCACCTTAAGAATCAGGTTATGTATGATTGATCTTAATTCTTAAATTGAAAATTCTACAAACTTGATTTATTGTGAACATGTGTATATTTAGTTTATCTCTGTTTATTTGTTTTATTTTTGTGTGTTTAGTTTTATGTTTTTAGGTTTTGTTTTTTATTTAATTAGAAGCATGTCATTTGATGTAAGGTGATTGATTTTGAAAAGATTTTCTAATTATCATGTATTATTTTATAAGTGTTATATTCGTATTATATGAAATTTTTTTATTATGTACAAATTCTGTAGCTTGTACATTATTGGTTTCCAAGTTGAGCATGCAAAACTTAGTTTTTCATAGGTTTTGTACTGTACGATGATGTTATCGTACTATACAATATATATAATTTTTTCTATATGAGTGTTGACAGTTTTTCAGTTTGTGTCAGTTATTGATTGCATATCATACATACAAAATTATATTTCATATGTATGATCCTTTTGTCAGTTTCTGTGGGGGGTGAACCTAACCATCATTAAAATGATCTTTAATATTATGATCATCCTGAATGAACACATATTTGTATGTACGATCATTTAGTCGAAAAGCCTGTACGAAAGGATTCATCGGAAATGGCGTTTTACGAAAAGCTATTTCATTTTTGGCCATATCCATTCGTACATATGAAAAACTTTTTATCCCGTATGATTTTAAAATCGTACGTATGATCTAAATTTTATATTATATTATAGGTAATTTTTTTTAAATAGAAGGATCTTTAGATTCATTTTTCATCACCTTTTATCCGTTCCAAACCTTCTAGAGCCCACATCTTAGGAATGGCTAGTAGCAGCAAATAACCCCTCCTCTCTAAGGGATATTCTTCTAGAACTAGTAGGGATGATAACTTTTTATCCAAAGAGAATGAGGATGCCTACTTTAGGTATTCTGCTGCTAAAATCACCCCTTCCTGGCTTCTCATACAGAGTGATATTCATTTCTCTGTCATGCTCTTATTCACTTTAACTCAACTTTAATTTATCCCGACTCTCATATATGCCTGCGATAAAGAGACATTCTAATTCTTTTTGGCCAACATGAAAGTAAATCAGGACCACTCTAGGATAACCTCCTATTCTCTCAAGCAACGGGAAGAAATTATAAAGAAAGATCTAGGCAACTTTCTCCACCTGAGAACCCAAGGGATTAGAACGCATACTTTCACCTCTAGAGCCAATTTGGATTGGTTTGAAATTAATCAAACTCTTAGATGTGTCGCCCAAGTGAGTTATTTGTCTCAAGTTTATACTCTCAATCAAATTACCAAGATCATCCAGCACATTTTAAGAACCTCAATTATTCTAAAAGATGATGATCGTATTAACATAACAACTCTTTTATCCATAGTTACTTATTTGATAATGACTGAAGAACCTTTTGATGAAGCCCAACTCATCATGGATTATATTTATAATCTTTTTGAGATCGGACTTCCACATCATAAGAGAAAAAAAATGTGGCTTTAGGACATCTAGTTGCTTATATCTTAGAAAAGAAGTACAATCTAATCCACCCAGATCCCCCCACTAAATTATTTATTTACTTTACTAGTGCCTCTTTTCAGGCACTTTTTTGGGTGGGATCAAAATTCTGAGAGTGATGATTCAGAGGAAGAAGGGAGAGCTCCTGCTCCAACACCTACACCTAGATCTGACCAGAATTTCTACCAAGAAATGGTCCAATGCTTTGATAGATTGGAAACTCATTTTGATCAATGATTTTATCAAATTGAGAATCACTTAAGTCAGCATGATATAAGATATCATGATGATAAGGGTTAAATCTGAGGGCTGTTTGACTTGGTGAACATGAATTTCAATGTTCCACCAACCACCTCCTCCAAATCAGGGTCCCTCTGATTACTATATGTACTTATATGTTGTTCTTGCTTATGAGTTTTTATATTTGTTGTTGTGATGTTTCTCCTATGAGTTTAGTGTTTTCATGTGTTGTTTTAAATTCCTGAGATGATGTCAGTTGGATGATGTTATGTTGAATGATATAAAATGAGAAATGTATTTGTTTGTTCTCCATGATATCAATGAAATGATGAAATATTTTGTTCATTTGCATTGAATTTCATTTCTTGAAATGTTTATGTTTTTAATAGAAAAATCATTAGTAGTTGTTTTTCTATAAGAATATGAAATTGTTCTTCTTGTATATATCCTGTCATAATTTAATTTAAATTTTTGCAAGATTAATAAGCTATAATTATTATAATATTAATGTCTTATTATATTTATTTCTTTTTTAATATGTTTATTTTTATTATTAGTGGAATTTGAATTTAGATTACTAATATTAGAAAGACCCAAAAAGTAAAAAAAAAGGAAATACACAAAGCATGCAAAAATAGAAATGATGTGCAATGATTGGCAAAGTGAAAAGAGGCAAAAATTAGCCCAAATAGAAAACATGTCCAAAGTGTGCCACAAATATTTAAAAGATGTATGTGCAATGTCGCCAACTATAAATATTTATATTTTTCTTTCTTTTATCATTCTATCTTTAATCCAAATCCATCTAATTAACAATCATATTCACTATTGAATTCAAAATTAATTAATCTTTATTTCAACATTTTTGCAAGAATCATTTTTTATTTAATTTTTCTATCATGAATAATGAACATGATTAACTTTTCATATATTAGTTTTCCTTTTATTAAAAATTTTGATATTTTTCTTTTTAGTATTACAAAGTTAATATTGTATTTGCAATTAGTTTAAAATCCTTTTCTTCTTCAACTCTTTTGGTTTTTCTATATAAACTTTTCATTTCAAGATGTACTTTCCTTTTTGTTGTTGTCAAAAGGGAGAGTCATAATATTATTTGATGATTGATATATGTGTGTTAAGTATATGTACATGTTATATTGTGAATGTGTGCAATGTGATGTGTGATGTTTTGATTGTAAATGTGATTTGTGTATGTTTTGAAAGTTTTGAATGTTCGTGTTTGTGTTTATTTATTCGAGTTAATTTTTATTGTAGTAGTTGTTGTTTGTTGTTTCTTTTTAAATTTTTAGGATTTTTTTTTTTTTTTAATCTTTATGGGAACCCCTTGATTGAATTTAATCAATCATTTAGGGGAAATTAAGGAGAAAATTACTTTAATTGTTAACTCAAATAATAATTATTTTTTATCATAAAAAAGGGGGAGATTATTGCAACTTAACTTACATAACTATATGTTTATATCATGTGTATTTTTTATGATTCCAAAATATTATTATATTGATTACTGTTTCTAAAAACATATTTATTAGAAATATTATTTTTTTTGTTTTGTGTGTACTAACATTTCAGGGAAATCATACTTCATATTGCAGAAGACTTCAAGACAGATTAGATTAAGATTTATTGTAATTGAAGTTTATACTTTTTATATTTTTCTTTAATCTGAAAGAGTGTGATTGTAATTGGGTAACCATGCACACATACACTGGGGGAGTATAAAAATTTTTATTTTTTAAAACTAATAGTACTATACAATTTTGGATCATACGGGACAATATGACTTGAGCATTCCACCATAAAGTAGTTAATCAAATCTGACCTGACAAATTTTCTAAGTATTGTTCGTACTGTATGAAGTTATCTTCATATATACGACATCCATAGTTTGAAATGGCTACGTACCAGATCATCCTGAACGAACTCAAAATTTTTTATGAACTGTTTGTATTGTATGATCTTAGGTTCATATAGATGACGTCGAGAATACGAAGTTGGTGCATATCATTTCATCCATATGAACAGGTAAATTATTTGTATTATATGATCTTAGGATCGTACAGATGACTTCCAGTGTATGAAATGGACGTCCATTTTTCATATTGAATGAAACATGGTTTGATTAAAATTGATTGTATTGTATGATATGGGATTCGTATAGTACGTTATATATATATATATATATATATATTGTACATAATCATATCATATGATCTGGTTCAATTTTTAACTGATCATATTGTATGATGGCAGTTCACATATATGATTGCCTAAGTATGAAACTAGTTTGTAGAGGATCATACGAGCGATTTTTAAACTGATCATACTTTACGATCATGGATGGTCAAATTGAAATTTTTAGTTTTTTGGACGGCTTTTGTGTCTTTCATATATAAGGTCCTAAAAATTGACTTTCACAAATGCTTCTTTGTATTTTCTTAGAGAGCAAGAGTGAGAGTGCTTTGGGAGATTGTTTGAGAGTATGGATAGAGAGATCTTGCAAGTGAAATTTGTGAATGATTCATAAGGTTGCTCAAAGGTGAGGATCTCTTTGTAAGTTTGTTAAATCTCTTCCTTACTTCTTTGAAGATGCTCGAGAGAATAGCTTTGGAGAATATATGATTCTCTGCTGACATCATGAGGGTATGAAAGGATGACAGTTCCTTGTTGATACCATGAGGGTGTAAAAGGACATCGGTTCTCTATCGATACTGGGAGGGTGTGAAAGGATGTCGGTTCTCTGCCGACACCAGGAGGGTGTGAAAGGATGACGATTCTTTGTCGACACCAAGAGGCTGTGAAAGGATGATGGTACTTTACTACACCAGGGATTGGTGGAAGACAGGTTAATTGTAAGAGCTTCTTCGCCTTATTGTGGGAGCAAAAGGAGAGTCACTCTGGTGTAGTGCAATACCTGAAAAGAGGGAGTGGATGTAGGTCTAGTTGGATTGAATGACTATTAATTTTATGTTCTTTTATTTTCATTTTAATCGTATTTTTATTTTTTTGCACTTTTTATTTTTGTGGTTGAAAAGTTTATTTTGGAAAAAAATCAAATTGTGTTAAAATTATAAAATGATTTTATATAATTTATCAAGAGTTTTTTAAATTACCAATTCACCCCCCTCTTGGTAAGTATTGGGATAATTATATTAGGTCTAACAACCTATACATACTTTGAATATATATATTCCTTCATTTACATATATATTTTTCTCCATTTTCTCTCCACTCACCACTCATGCCAACCAACGATGTGGCTTGCCATGGAAGGAAGGAGGAGAGAGAAAAAGAAATTCAAATTTTTTGTTGCTAAACTATTTCACTATTTTTATAAAAAAAATGCTCAGATCGAGGTAGATAACTCCAATCCTATCTTTATTTTGAAATATTTTGATTTCAAACTATCCGACTTCTTTTAAATTAAATCTATTTCATTTTTCTCAAATTTAATGAACTTTGGCTATATAACTTTTAATATTTCACTACTTATTATTTTTGACATTTTAATTATGTGATTTTATAATTTCACTAAGTAAAATGAAAGCTATTATATTTTAAATATGTGTAAATATAACTATTATGAATACATATGAGCGTATGATTGGATAATAGCTAGTTGTTATTACTGTCATAATACTACGATGCTAATAATGTTTGAAAATAAGTAGAGGCTAGTGGATTACTAACGTTGGCTGAAGACTAATTTATGCATATACAAGATGATGGGAAAAGGAGTTTTTCCTTAAATACTATGGTTTGGTATTATTCTCTACTGATTCACGTGATTTACTAATTGAGAATTATGTGGAATTATTACTATACTGACAGGTAAGGATTGATAACTCTTTTTACTGAACCAACAATTACTAACTTATTAACCACTAACTTACTAAAAATACAGCTTAAGCCAGAACTTGTTGCTTGTTAGCATGATTACTGGAATGCATGTTGCTGGATTATTTTATTATTCTATTATTAATGTACAATTTTACTATTATTGCTGTCAATTTTTATTGTATTTTTTATTATTACTATTTTATTATTTCTATAATATTTTAATGGTATGTTATACTATTTTATTATTATTTTACAATTTTTCTGTTAGTGCCATAAGTTTTATGGATATTGATATAATCACTAATACTGCTATTGATTCATTGTTAATGTTAGCTCATGAGCTGGCTCGAAGTTGTAGAAGCTCGGGCTTGAACTTGATTAATTAATCAAGCTCGAGCTCAAGCCAGGGATGACTCAAGCTAGGCTCAACTCATTTTCACCATAGTTGTGAACATCTAAGAACATGTCGGGTATTATCAACCTTAGAAATTTTAACTATTCTTGTTAAGTAATTTGAAAATTTCCATATAATATAGAAGTACCAACATCTAACCATTAAATTGCAAAACTTTGCCCCTGGAAATTTTGGAGATATCACTTCTTTAGTGAGAGAGATCATACCTGATCATACTTGAGTAAATGGGCCCAACAAGTCATAAACTACAACCATAAAGCTAAAGATAAAAGGATTTCCAAAGTGGCTAGATACACCATCAGCTAGGGACTAAAAACATATTAATGATCAAAGCATTCCACTCCATCCAAAATTCCAAGAAAAGAAACCAAATGAGGCATAATAGTTCAAATTAAAAATGGAAAATTCATATATAATCCACCCAATGAATTAAAAATTAACAACAATAAAATTCATATTTTTTTACATATAAATAAATATAAATATGTAGAGCCAAATATAAATATTATATCAATGATAACATTTCAAAATAACACAACATGCATACACAAGAAAAATATCAGGCTTCTAATCTATATCCCTCATTTACTTCTCTTTCACTTTCGATGGCATTCGTGTGAGAATTGATCATTTCCTCCATGATAATAAACAATAAATCATCTATAAATAAATGTGTAAATACAAATATTTATTTTTAAATTTTACTCACCATAACTAAGTTTCTTGGAGGTAGATAATGTCCTTGATAATATTGCAAGAATTATCTCATCTCATTTTATCACAAAAGCATTTGG
>NW_021319178.1:6444805-6500172 GCF_001605985.2 Dendrobium catenatum | reverse complement strand
TTAACTATTTAAATATGATTTTATTAAAAACTTTATCGTTAACTAACTATTCATTATGTAATAATAATTATTAAATATTAAATTACCACCTAATTATTTAATTTTTTTGCATAGCTAATAATCTAATTAATTACTACAAAGGGTATGTTTTGCTTCTCCTCACTCTTTTTTGCGCAACAGAAATGCTGCGGATGCACACTCATTACTTAGTATGAGAGACTCCTCTAAAGGATTTGGCTAAAGCTAAAACTGAAAGCCTAAAGGGGCTTAAAGTTGATTGTTTTGGTGGCTCTAACTTGTGTAACTCTTCCTTTTAAAGTTATTTATTAATCCAGAGAAGCCACCAATATTTTTTTTCTAGACACATGAAAAGCATCAATGGTTCGTTTTTCTCTTTATTCCTCTCTCACGACTCATGAGTCACGACCTCAAACATGGCTTTTGTTTTCTCTTTCGATCCTCTCTTGCCCCAAATGAAGGCTGTTTGTGGAAGATCTTTATGTCTTCTAAGCTCTAAGGGTCATATTATTTGCATTCTTAATTATGATCTTATAGCTTCTCTTGGCTCCAGTAATGAGACAGAAAACAAAACTATTTTAATATATTCTAACCTTCCAAATGGGATGGAAAACATAATTATTTTAATTTAGGCCCTCTGTAATTTTTTTTTTTTGCTCTGCCACTGCAAACATATGCCTATATTCAAAGAAATATAGTTTGAGTTCAATATACTCGACTTGCTAATAGCTTGTGAAATTAACTAATATTACCCATCCTAACCTGACATCCTTAGATGACCAAGAACCATCTTTATGCATATCCAATTGATTTTCCATGATAGCAAGTGATCATGCATAAATACTGGAAAAGATGATGATTAAATTTTTTACTTTCTAGAAATAGTAATAAAGGAAAATGAAGTTCATGTCAACTCTTGTTGTCTCCTAAAAAAGTTCACTCGACCCACGTGTGAGGTCATGTTTTTTTTTTTTTTTTTTTTTTTCATGTTTTTTTTTTTTTTTTTGTATTTTCAACATTTTTCTACCCATCCCTGCAACACATATTTTTCATATTATTTATAAAATTTTTTAAAGAATTCCTGAACACTTTTAGTCTTGCTAATTTATTTTATTTTGTTATTATGACTACTAATTAACTAGCTAACACCACTATGCTTAGTCAACTCCTATGGGGATAACCTTCATAATCTCCTACAAGTCATTTGGATTGATCACCTTTACACAAATTGATTTCTAAAATAGTGAATTTCCAACAATGATGGCTGCAAATTCTTTTGATGGTGCACATGGCCTTAATGCAACAAATATAGTGTCCTCAATTATCACATGATAATCATGATTTTAAGACCCTATTTTGCACCCTTTAATGTTAACACATTTGAAAACATTTGATGCATATCCTTAAGTAACTTAATATTTTTATGAACTCCACAGATCATCAATTTGTCTTCTTGAACATTGTAAGAAGACCTGGTGGTAACACGTAACCAACATCCTCAAGAAAATGATGATGTAGTTTGAACTTCACTCTAATTTGAACCAAATCATTTCAAACTTGTAAATTAAAAAAAAAATTATCAAGCTCTAGTAAAGTAGCAATGAAATTATTACAAATAACTTTTTACTATATGCATAATATCCAAATTATGCAATATTGTGTTATATTGTCAATAAAGTAAATAAAAAAAATATTTTTTCTTCCACTTAGTAGCAACACTTTTTTGTAAAGATGTTATAAGTTCATAACCTCTCTTCAAGGTTTTTATCCTATCTTTATTAATTTTCCCAAGAGCATACTAAAAATTCTATAATTTTAACACAATTATAATACTAGAAATCCTTATAGGCACAAATATGAGTTCATATATATGTATTATCTAAGTATCGCTTCTATTTATAAAATAATTGAGTTAATGTAAGACAATGTCGATGGCCCATAAAAGCTAACTTTGTACTCTCATATAACTATAGAGACTCTATATTTTATACACAGTAAAAGTAAGAAAATCTTGGTTTAGTACTCCACCCATATAACATATTGTTGGTAGGAAATTCATTAGTAGTCCATATTAATGCTGCACACATCATAAAATTTTGTCCACTTGCATCATCATAGCATTAAACATCTTGCCATGATAGTCTTAGTTTATGAATTAAAGGTTTGAGATAAATGTGAATGACATTTCTAATACTTTTCTCACATGATATAATCATTGGAGAAATAAAGCAAGATTGCATCAATTCACTCCATAAGGGCATATTATATCAGTCTAAAAGCATTGACCAAATAGTGTATGAATTGCTCAAAATCTTGAAAGAATTAAAGCCATTAGTAGTTAAACCAAGATAAACATTATGTGAATTTGAAGAAAAATAAAAATATGATAAATCGAATGATTTTCACACTTCTTCATTATTTGAGTATCATAACATACCATCATTAGTTCATTGCATAGTATGTCAAATCATTTCTTATGCAAATTTGTTAGTTTAAATAGTAAAATAACGAACAATTTTAGTAGCCTTTATTTGAGCCTTCTTTTCCTATGCAATATTACTTTTCTAATTAGGAGTTCATTTTGAGGCTCCAAAAGCTTCACATACATTCTAATCAAACTTATCTCCCCAAAAAAATGTGAAATTGTTAAGGCATGCATGAATCTTTATATAACTAATTTTAAAATCATTTATTAATTTTAATAGCCTTATATGTGGGTATGGGCAAATAATTCTCCTTAAGAAATGCTTCAATCAATAACTCTAACTACATATTAAAAGATATTATAGTCCAAGAGTTTAGGCATTTCAAACAAAACAAGTGAAATCTAAATGATAACTTTAAAATATCTTACATCTAAGATATAATTCTTCTCGCATTTTTCAATAACTTTGTGGGTTTTTTTCATTGTTAGTTAAATCTTGAGTAAACTTTTACTACTGATTCGCTAATGCAATCAAGTCATTGATTAGAGGCAAATGTGTCTCTCATAAATTCTTCCATATCATGCAGATTTTGTTGTCAATTTAGACAATTTGTGATTTAAAACAGTACTACCAACAACTTCTTTTCCTATTCCATGATGATCCTCATCATGTTAATTACAAGCAATATTTCCAGTAAAGAATCCATTAGAGATTACGTGATCCATGATATTTTTCATTGAATGAAAATATCTTTTGATGCATGATTTACATGAGCATAATATTTTTCCTGATATGTTCTTGCTCTAACTATCAAAATCTAAAAATGTTTCAACTCATTTTTTATATTGATGACTCCATCATGATTTGATTATCTAAATCTTGTTCAATTTAAAATGAAGTTTTACCTTTAAACCCTTTACAATAACTGAAATAATTGTTTAAATGATCTATAAGTCAATCAATCATTATTAACTCATATTACTAATTCATAAACTCAATGATACGAACAAATCCTTGATCTGAATCCAAACATACTTAGTAATATGGAAAGTGCACCCTCTACTTCCATTATAAATATATTCTTCCAAGATTGATTTTAAATAACTGACTTAAATGTCTTCTTCATATGACCTACTCATAACTTGGAATATTTACTAGATTGTTTAGTTTCTCAAATTATATGTAATCTATACCTAATGATGTTGACAAAAATTTAATATCTATGCTTGCTATAGACAATAAGAATCTCAATAGAATATTTCTATTAGCATCAACCACTATAAAAAAATGTAATAAAAAAAACTTTGTTATCTCCTTCATTCACTACATGAAAAGAAGCGAGTATCTATTGCATTAGGCTCCCATTTATGAGGTACTTGACAAGAGATTGATATATATGTAATTAAGAAAGATGGCATTCATGCCATAATGGAGAAAACTTGGCCCTTATTCCAACCTACACTATTCACCAACCATAGGCCACATTAAAAAACTTATAACATAATCATTACTAATCTTATACTTTGTATGTAGGGTCGACTTTTGTGAATCATCATTCTCAATTATTTAATTCTAGTCTTGTGTAAGGTGTTCACTTTATTTTGCGCAAATCTTTCTTAAAACTTATGGCTTTCTTTTTGTAGTTTTGCCTAAGCTTCTATCTATGTTACCTTTTATTTTTTTTTTAGCATTCTTTCCTATTCCTTCCATAAATTATTGGTACATTTCTACCATAAATGTACATTTCCTAAAACCCTAGGAAAAGTTTATGCCATCCTTAATAGGTTTTGCTCGAATAATATATATAATATAATTATTTTTTTAGCTTATCATTTCAAATTTCACCACAAGTTCAACTTAACATCATCATTTCGACAATGACAAGTTTCCCACAATGACCATTCACCAAATATTCTACATTTTTAATTTTAGTTAGCTAAACTAATAATTAATAAGCCTTTTCAAGGAATACAACAACATCATCATTAAGCCTTTACCCCGCTATATGGGGTTAGCTATATAAATCCTTTTTTTCCATTGTTTCCTATTAAGAGTTAAGTTTTTTTCATTTAAATATAATAAAAAGATCATTTATAATACTTTCTAATCGATACTTTTTAGGTCTAGATACCTCTACTTTTTTTAACATGGGCTTGATCTAATTCATATACTCTCTTAACCAATCATCAGATGGCATACATTTTGTGTGACCAAACCATCTAAGGTGACTCACACTAATCTTATCTCTCACTAGATCTACTCCAACCTATTCACGTACATACTCATTTCACAATCTATCTATAAGTGTTAATCCACTCTTCCTCTTGAGCATCCTCACCTCTGTGACACTTAACTTAAGTTTATGCTTCTTTTTTTCTTTTTTTTTTTATTTTCCAATAATCTAAGTCAAAGCATTGCAGGTCTCACCATCTTATGGATTTTTTTCCTTAAGTTTAAGGAAGTACTTTTTTATCACATAAAATACCCAATGAATTCCTCCACTTCAACCATCTAACTGAAATTCTACTAATAATATTTCTATCTAGTTCACCATCACTATGAATAATAGACATGAGATATCTAAAATTTGTACTCCTTTTTAATGACTTGATCACCCAAATTCAAAATCTCCCACTAGATCTATTGCTACTAAAATTACACTCCATATATATAATTTTTTATCCAATCAAATGAAAACCTTTAGACTATAACGTGGACCTCCATATATCAAATTTTACATCAACTCCCTCCCCAATCTTATAAATAAAAATAATATCATCAGCAAACTCTTGCAAATGTCTAGTAAGAATATCCATGACTAAAGCAAAAAAGATATGGGATTAAAGATGATTCTTAATGTAATCTAACTAAAATGGGAAAATACTTGGTTAAACCACCTTTTGTTTGAACACAAGTAATGGCTCATTCATATATATTATTAATGACTTGAGTATAAGCATTATTAACTATGTTCTTTTCAAGAACTCTTTGGAGCAGTTCTCATGAAACTTTATTGTATTCTTTCACTAAATGAATAAACATCATATGTAAAGACTTCTTATTCTCTATATACTTCTCCATCAAATCTCACAATAAATATATAGCTTCCATGGTAGATCTACCCAACATGTAAACAAATTGACTGTCAGAAAATAGTAACATGTAGTAACTTTTGCTCAAATTCCCTAACCCAGTTTTAATACATGTCGTATGAATGTCCTAATTTCCCTATAATTTGCACACTCTTGTCAATTTCATTTACTCTTAAAAATAGGAATCGACAAACTCCTTCTCCACTCACTAAATTTTTTTTAGTCTTCAAAATAATTTTAGTAAATCTAAGATATTCTTTCATCGCCTAAGCATTTATACACCTTGTCCAATTATTGTTTCACACTTTATTCTTTAAAAATCTAAATTCTATTTTATTACTATGGCAATTCAAAAAAGAAAAAAAAAATTTATTTAGAGCAATAAGTTCACTAAAGTCAATCATACTCATAATTTATATTGAAAAGCTTATTTAAATATATCATCCACCTATGTTAAATGTCTTATCTGAGAAAATCTCTTTTTTATCCTTATCCTTAATACATTTCAATTGAGCATGGTTTTTTACTTTTCCTTTCTCTTTGCTTGACAAACTTATACATTCATTTTTTCACCTTCCTTATTATCTAATCTATTGTATATATCATTAAAAGCTAAATTATTTATATTGTTTTCTTAAACTCTTTAGAGGCCCTTCTATATCTTTTCCATTTTCTTGAGTTTTTACATCTAAACTAATCTTTATAATAATGCTTTTTATTTTTTATATTTTTTAAAATATTTTGATTTGATCACTAACTATTTTTATCACTAAAAGCTTTTCTTTTTTATACTCCAAGTATATACTTTTCAACATTCTTAATATCACTAGTTATTTTTTGCTACATAGCATTAACTTCTTCATACACAATCAAAATCTTTAGATTTTTAATCTTACTTTAAAAAAAATGTTAGAATTCTTTAAATGCCCCAATCTAATCCTAGGATAATATTTTACTTTATTTTCATATTTCTCCCATTCATCTTAAAGTCTAAAACTAATAAGTGATATTTAGTATATAAACTCTCTCTTAAAAAAACTTTACAATCTTTGCTATCTAAACGATCTATTTTCTAATAAGAAAATAATCAATTTAAATTTTATTATGTCCATTATTACAAGGGATGAGATACTTATCTCTTTTCTTAAATTAGATATTATACAAAATTATAGGCTTGAGCAAAATCTAATATGGTCCTATCACCGCCATTAGTTTCATGGTTTCTCCAAACTCCTATCAACCATAAATATTTTAAAATCTCCTACCTCTACAAAAATGTTCATGTAAATCTCCTCTAATAAAAACTTATTCTTCAAGAGGTATTCATTGTATTATTTCTTTTAAGTCATTTAAAAATTTTAAATTTTTAATGCATATCCAAACCTATTTGAGGAGTATAAATACTTGTAATATTAATAATCTTAACAACAAAAATAATCCTTAAAGTTATAATTTAATCTCTAATTATATATTATTTTCTACAATATTATCCTTCAAATTCTTATCTATAATTATACTATTTCTATCATGACTTCTATATGAATAACATAGTTTAAATTATAAACTATCAATCTTTTTAATTTTCTCTCCAACCCATTTAGTTTTCTGAATATATAAAATTTTTATCTTCCTATAAATCATAATTGTTAATATTGTTGTAAACCCAACTGCCTCGGATCGAATCTTTCAAAATGACAATCACTAAGACTTTTTGAGCTAAGTGTTTGAATCATATAAAAGAATATGTTATTTCTATGTTGCAAATAAGCACTCACAAATCACTTATATGAAAGATTTAGATTCAAAATTCTTTTGCCTACAATTAGAACACGATAAATTAGCTAATAAAATATTGATTTCTATAAATAAAGAATAAGTTATCTAATTAATTACCAATTAATTAGAACTCTCTTTTTCACTAAATTATGCTCAAGATGACTATGAGGTTCTTGCAACAACCAAAAAATTAGTTGATTGAATTTTGTAAAATAAATAGGATTAAACATTTAATTAATAAGAAATATATAGTTGTAACCTTGCAAATAGTCATTTCTCACCAAAATCATCCAGCACAAAATTCCTAAACAATAATCTAAACCTTCTTGCAAATAAGATTAATGGAAAAAAAAACAGAAATCAGCCTCAAGAAAATAAGAACATAAGGGATTTATGTGGCTCGTCATGTTTATACCTGCATCCACAAGGAGAAAAATGGCTAAGCTTTTATTATGATGTACATCAAGTTACAAATTCTTAACATGCTTTGGATCTAGGTTGATATTCAAAAACGTAATGCAAACTTTTTCATCTAAATATGTAAGGAATGAAATCACATGATTATATCTTGATTAAATAGAAAAGAAGAAAACCCTTAACTCAAGTAAACCCTGCACCAAGCGTCCATCATAAGCAATAATCAATCAGCTAGGAGAACCTTTCATATCTTCTTCTTGGAACCACCTAAGTCATGCATGAGTAGGGCTTCCAATTCTTCTTCTCACTCTAGCATTAATCCTGGAAGAAGCTCGCTCCTATGGCTTCTCTAGGAACCGCACCTAGTTCACTCTAGGCTTAGAACAAACCCCCTCAACTAGCCTCCTCTTGCTTGGATTTTGCACGCATCTCTCTTTATTTGGAGAAATTATTACGTGCAGAGTCCGAGCGTAGCTTTGTAAATGGAATCCAATGAAATTATGACACGTTGATTATGCACGTGAATTTTCAATATATATTTTATAGCTCATGACCCGATGACCCGGCCAAGCAAATACAATTGGTGCTCGTTGTAAAAAAATAACCAGCGAAAAGTCCACAAATTTTAGAGTTTTAGCGGAATAAAACTTTGATATTGAGAAAGAAAAATAAGAAACATGCCATGAAGATGGAGACTAGTTTGGAGAACGTTGCATTCTTCGAGGAGATGATGTGTTATAGGTTTCAACTTATCAGTAAATTTGAAACTCCTCCCAAGTTTTACTACTTTTCCTGTAAATGTACATTTTCTTCGAGAGACGTTCCTCACTCTCTATTGTTTTGCACGCTCTGCTAGGGCTTTGCCCTAGCTTCCTCTGGTGCTATCTGCGCTGCTGGGCTACTCGCCTCGGTGGCATCGGTCTTCTCTGTATTTTTCAGGGAAGTCTCCTTTCTTTTCTGGTTTTGATTTTGGTTTGCTAGTTTTTCTCTTTCCTCTTCTGACATGTGCCAGATGGCGACAAAATTTTGCGACCCTCATTTTTTTAGGGGGTTCTTCTTCTCATTCTTTTTTTGATGTTCTTACGGGCTCCTCTTCTGTCACTGATTTTCCTGAACTTAGGGCTTCCTCCTTCCATGGCTTGCCTTCCCTCTACATCTCGGACCAGGAAATTGAGGCTCTCGCTAAGCTTTTTCAGTTCTCGTTAGTTGATTTTTTTCCTTCTAAATGACCCTCTCTGGATACCATCCATAGATGTTTTTTCAATCTCAAGCTGAATGGGGAGGTTTCGGTTACCCTGTTGGATTCAACGCACATTTTTATTAAGCACACAAATGACCTTGATTACAGTAGGGTCTACTTTCATATATCGTATTTGGTTTTTAATTGTTATTTAAAGTTACTAAGTGGTCGCCCCTTGTCGATGTCGGTGTGGAGTTGCCAGTGATCTCTATTTGGATATCGTTTCTACAACTGCGACCTCACCTCTTTTCCCCCCAAATTCTTCATGCTTTGGCCGCTCTCTTTGGCAAACCTTTGAAAATAGATTATGCTACATCTATTGGATCCATACGGTCTCTAGCTCATGTTTTAGTGGAGATGGATATCACCAAATCATACCCCGATAAGGTGTGGTTAGGCTCTGAGAAGTTTGTCTATGTCCAACAAGTGGTTATGGGTGATTTCCCCTCTTTTTGTGCTTCTTGCAAAAGTATTGGCCATGCGGTAGGGAATTGTCGTCCTCAAGTGGCTGTTCTGTCGAACTTTAATAGGATTCCTATTAAGGTTTTTGAGAATTCTGCTTCAATTCCTCCTCCCCCCCTGCCCTTGTTGTGTTGATCCTTGTAGTTGGGGATTCCGCGAATGCTCTGGTCCCTTTAGAACAAGACCATGCAGTGAATAGTGATGAGAATGTTATGGTTTGTGAAGGGGTTAGTCCTGTTAATTCTCATTATAATTTCATCAAGAAGGACTCTATTGTGGTTTTGGAGGGAGTGGCTCTTGTAGCCCAGGTTTCACGGTTATGTTCGAGTGAGCCTGGTGTTTTGAAATGTGGTTTGAATTATAAAATTGTTTTATCTTGTGTGGATTCTTTGTCTACCCCATGCGGTTTGGATGTGGGTGATGGGCTTTCTGGTTCACCTGTTTCTCCCAGTCAGAATTTGATAGGTTGTATGGAATTGTCTTTGATGGTTATCGAGAGTCCGGAGGTTGTCTCTCTTCTATTAATCTGGCATCGAGTTTACAGGTCCATGACTAATCGGATTTAAGTCCTATTGTTGGTGTTGATAGCAATGACAATTTTGTTCAAATCCCTGTATATGTTATGTCTGATGTTGAAATGAAAGTCCATATGGCTAAGATTGGGAAAAACTCTGTTTTGCTTCAAACTGATTGGTTGATTTTGGAGGACTCTCTTGTTTCTGACGGGGAGGAATCGTTTGAGGAGGAAATTATGAACTCTCTATTGATCATGGCTTTTCTAATGTGGGTGGAAAGAAGCTTAAAAGCAAAGGCAAGAAGAAATAGGGTGTGGCCTTTGGTTTTTGTTAATTCGTCGATGGTTTTAGATTGTGACTGGACGAGGATGAGGAGGCCCCCTGCTTCGCTGGCTGGCTGGGCTAGTTGGCAACTTGGGTGCCTCTTTTTGTTGCTTGGTAGAATGTGGACTATTTTTGTTCTTCTGTCACCTATGGATGGTCCGTGTTTGGCTACGAGGTTGATGTGGGGGACCTCCACTCTTGAGTCCTTATTTGCTGCTTCTCTTTCTTTGTATGGTTGTTTATGTTCTTACTATTTGTACTTCGGGCTGTTGGTCGATCGTTGTTGTATCCCTCTTTCTTTATTGAATAAAATTTGGTTTTGTTAAAAAAAATAAACATTTTGCTTATCTTAATTTTTTCAATAGATAAACATGTCATATAAGCAACTATAACAAAACAATTTTCACCTTCAAGGCAAATTGAGTTCTCAAACATGCCTGAATTCTTCAATGAGAAATTTATAAATGGCACAACAACCAATTAGCCAACATTTGAGTACCGGAGGATGATGACAGATATCATTATCTCAGAGCAACAATTGCGTTAAATTTAATTTTAGGTTAATAATGATAGTTAAACTAAAATAATTTATTATAATAATTGATGATTTATATATGTTGATATAATATATTCTTCAATTATTTATATGTCGAATAATACAAAAATGAGCCAAATGAGGCTCGATAATTTGATAATTTCATCCTTCAATTTCTTGATAAGAATCTTGTTTCAAAAGTTGATGCTTTTATTAAACTATGACTATGAGAGGCTTACAATATATATATAAATTAATGTAATTGTATCGACCTCAGAAGCCGAGATTTTGGGTTCATTTGAAACGATTTTTTTATTGCTTCTTATTACTTCTTTTGTACTATAAAATGATTTTAATATATGATTCAACATAATTATAAGAATAAATAGCTCGCAGCTCATAAAAAAAGAAAGATTAAATAAGCAATTTGCATTACAAGAATCATGGGATACAATCTTGGCATTCAGTCACTCCAATCATATATTGGAGAGAACTAATTTGCACTATTTATTTTCATCGCATTAAATTAAAAGAAAAAATAAGTGAATGCACAAATCAATAAATTGCTACGAAATTAACGATGCAATTGAACAAATGACAATTTCTAGATCCTTAAAATATAGTGCGATTTACTATCTTATTTACAATTATCAAAGGCAGATTGCAAAAGCTAAGATGGCTGATCATAAAGATACCTTCTGTTTCTGTTTCACATCATCATCTACCGCCAGAGCTTTGCAAATTGGGCAGGTTTTCTTTAACCCTAACCATTTCTTGATGCAGGTGGCGTGATAGACATGCTGGCACTTCATTACTCCCTGGCTGTCCTCATCCTTGAACTCCTCCTGTTCCCAAATGAAATGAGATATAGAAGATTAATGCTTGATATTACCTTGCAAGATTGAAGGAAAATATGGATGATTTTACCAAGCATATAGGGCAGCTGGTTTCATCCTGATCATCCTGAGCTGAAGCTGACGAACAATGGATTCTCTCTGTTAAGCACCTGGAGAGTTGATCTTCAGACAAACCGGTGTTGACATTTCCAATTGTTTCCTCTAGCATAAGTAGTTCCTGTAGTTAATAAAGAACTTATGTAATTGATATATTGAAATCAGAAGCTTCAGAGGTGGTAATGGATAGTTGAGGGGGATTTACAGACCTCATAGCTCATGTTGTCTATGTCGAGTCTTAGACCTCTATGTTCATCCAACGAATCGAAAGCATAAGCAGGGGGAGGAACATCCATCACAGGCAAACTCTGAGGGATAAATTCATTATGATGAAGATAGGTTTTTGTAGATAGATTCCAAAATAGTATATTTGGATTAGCTCCACTGACCTGAGATGTCCATCCACGCTGTGCATTTCCCATGATGAAGGTTGCATTAAAGTTCCTCGGAACTCGATTTGTAGAGCTGTTTTGAAGAATGTTTAGCCGAGGAATACTGGACGATGAAACAGACACACTTCCTGAAGGACCAGTAGCAGCCAGGTTAGTGTAATTTGAAGAGGTCCTATTAAGAGCTAGTCTTTGCTCATAACTGGTTGGACCTGCCCAAGCGTCTTGAGCGTCAGAAGGTTGTGGATTAGGTACTCTTGCATATGAGTTTCTACCGTTATCTGAGTTCCAAGTACTATTCTGTTCAGCATCGCCACCAAAAACACAATTTCTTAAAACATACTGGTTCATTAGATTATTGGAGCAGCCAGCATCTGCAGCTAAGGAAATAGTAAGACAAGGCTGTGTAAGGGAAGACCAACAAAAAAAAAGGATTAACAGTATAAATTATACTAACTTGTAGGATGATTCCACTGGGAATATGTTCCTGGTGGAGCATTGTGGTGCCATTGCCCACCAGCAACAGTGGAAGCTGAAATGCTTGTTGATGAGTGGAACCGCTGTGTTGGTCTACTAGATGATGATTGCCATGCAGGGTTCAGGCCGGCTTGAGGAGCATTACCGTGCCGGATTCTTACATTCCTCGGATATTCTTCACCAACAGATAAACGAGTCTCGTCTTGATGATACCCGTAAACACTGCCATTAGGTTGTAGAGGCCTAGAACAAACTGGCAGAGTCTCCAGCTGAAAATGATTAGGGGGAACTGGAAAGTTGGAAGAACTTCCAGTAAACTGATACCGATAGGGATTCTCATAAACAGGGTGTGCAGGAGTTTTCCTTTTAAATGCCATCCTAGAACTCTCCGCTGGTGGATAAACTATGGTTGTCCCAGTCTGATTAGCAAGTTGATTGTAGCAGTAAGGCACATTTTGAGTTTGGCATGGATTTTTGTGATTACTGCTAACAGTAAACACGGGATGCTGATAGTTGTCACAAATTGCTCCAGAATTAGTAGTATTTTGATGACGAAAATTCACACTATAATTCATTATCGTGTGCTCATTTGATCCCAGCATAGTACTTCCTGCGAGTCAAATATCAACATTTTTAGAAAACAGAGTTCCAATAAAGGACAAAGGCATTTCTAAATCAATGAACTAGCTTGGATAAACATAAAACATTTAAAAAAAAAGGATAAAGAGAAGTTACCAATGTGCCTCTGGGGATTAACATTTGGAGGATTCAAGAGATGGACGTGGTGGAATTCAGGCAGTGGCGATGCATAGAAAATATTCCTTGGTTCCATAATCTTGCCAACTTTAATCCGATGAAAACAAGGTCTGAAAGAACACTGACAAGTGGTGATTAAGCATCAATCATTCACAGAATATATATATATATATATATATATTTTAGATTTATGAACCAAAGAACAATAAATCACTGTAGTGATGAAGTGATTCGAGCATAAATAAAAAAATTAAATTTCAAAATAGCCCCACAACTATTTGTGCTTGGACAATCTATGTTCTCAAATATCATATTTCTCCAATTTAATTTCACAACTATATAAAATTGACTCAAAATGACCCCTAATATATAAATCATGATACAAATGATCCCAATTAATCCCTAGACTATACAAAATTGATCACAATTTAGTCCATCCGATCAATTTTGTATAGTACAGAGACTAAAACGAAAAAATATGATACTCTGAGATTAAACTAGCCACATACAAATAGTTGGGGGAGTATTTCTAAGTTTTCATAATTTTTAGCTATCCAGGCCCAAAACAATAAGCCACAAGTACTTAAATTCTAATCTAAACAAAGCTAGATTTGAAATTGCAAATCCCGACCAAAAATGATTCAATAAAACCTAGGTGCCATTTCTTTTATGCCAAGCCACAGAACCATTCTTCATTACTTCAAAATCTTTCATTCACCTCATCCCAAGTTCGCTTTGCAAAATATATGACTAACTAGTTAATTCCAACAATTATTATCAAAAGAAATCTCTCTCAACTATGGTTTAAAAAGGCGTTTGAAGCATACATCTTAAGGCGTGCCTCAATTCGAGGTACAGCTAGGACGCCTCAAGGCTTAAGCCTTTGTTATTTGGCCGAGGCTTAAGCCTTTCTTATTTGGCCGAGGCTTACAATTTTCTTCATTGATGCATACGCCTTGAGGTGTAACACCTCGAGGCAGTTTGAGGCACTGCCTCAATCAATCTTTTTTTATTTTTAGTTCGGAAGAGTCGAGAGCACTTATTAGCTTTAGAGCTTAAAAAAATAAAATAAAATAAAATAAAAATTTAAAAAAAGGGGGAGTAGTTTTAACCAGCCTACAAAAGACCAGCTATTAAAGGAATTGGTAGGCTGCAATTTTTTATTTCCTCTCACGATTGTGATTACCTAATTACCCTAACATTTTATGATGCAAATCTAAAAGTCTTTATTTGTTGGAAATATGAACCAAGTGTATTGTGGTTGTTATATTTTCATTTTCTAATTCATTATAGTACAAAACATGTTTATGATGTTCATCCTACTGAGAATGGGTTGTCTCACATATTTTTTATTTAGTTTTAAGCCTTACAATTATAGCAAGGGTCCTAGTTCAATCAGCATCAAGAAAATTCTATAGTTTTAGTTTTCATATTTTACAAGATTTTGGAATATCTTCATATGCAACTTTCGTTCCTATGGTTTCCTGCTATACTAATCACCTACAATTTCCTTTTAATTACTTATTAAAATTAATTGTCATCCCAAGAGCCATTGAAGCCTGGAGGCACTAATGGAATGCGTTAATTGCATAGTCCCAAAACCATAGAAGGAAATTCTAATTATTATAGTCCCGAGAGCTATTTAGAGTAAGCTATTATCTTCTTTATATAGATTGTCATAAATTATTTCCTTTAATATTAAAGGATAATTTGAATTTTAATAGGACACAATAGAGAAAAATGATTCATGTAACCGACCCTTGTAGTGGGACAAAGGCTTGATGTTATTGTTGTTGTTGTTGATGTAATGTTGACTACAATGTTTCCTTTACACTACTCGGTTACGAAATTTGCATGCAATGAGATTGCAAACTAATTGGTTTTCCTTTTGGGGATATATAGAGTGAGTAATATTGAAAAACATGAGCATAACTCCTATTGCTTAATGCTAGGAGAAATGAAGCTTAAAACTTTTAAATGGATAAGAGAATTATGAGAATTTCTTATTTTTGATCCTCCATTGGTTTATATATATATTATATATGACTCAGGATGCAAGTAAAATCCATTAACCATTGAATGATAAAATAAAATTTTAACTTTTCTCAATTATTAATTATTGTTGAAGTGAATTTTTTGAATGCACATGTCATGATGACTACTTTCTAGGGGTGAGTCTCCTTACACTAGGTTGAGGCCTAATACTTCAAATGGGTGATTTCTATCATTCTATTTCTATATACTTAATTAATTATTGGTGAATATGCATGATTTAAGTTTTAATCCAAAATTAGCCACTTTTTAGTGTGAAATATGACATTCCTTTTTGTTATATATATCTTAATTTTTATTGAAATTTTATATTTTCCCTCAATTTTCTTTTGAGATTTCAAATTTTTGCAACTATTTCATTATTGTTTTGAATAAAATAAGTATATTGCTATTTTTACATTAAAAGTGGCTAATTTTTACAAACATTAAGAGTTAGTAACCTATAAGTCTTTATGGTGTATCTCATCCCAAGTTGTATTTGAATACCGTTAACTCTAACTTATCTTATCAAACTTTATTTCTAATGAAATAAAATTATGTTGAAGTGTTAGAGAAGTTTGGTGCTAAAAATGAGAAGCTTGTAATTTCTCAACTAGCAAATTAATTTCAATTCTCAACAACTTCCTCTCAATCATTAGAGAAGAAGAATATGGCTAAAGTACCCAAATGCGCTAACTTGGATATTTCACATGTTAATCCAATTAATTGATTTATGGATTAGCATTGCAAGGCCCATTATAAGGAAATGAAATGAATTATAAGGTTTCTCCATGGCCATACAAGTTATAGTTTGATGTATGCCAAGCACAAATATGGGATTTTATATTTTTCATTATGCCAATGATCTTGATAGTAGACGACCTCAAGCTGAGTATATCTTCACCATCTTAAGAAGAGTTATTCCTTGGAAGGCATATCTTAAGTCTACAATTACTTGTTCACTATAGAGATAGAATATATAGCACTAATTGAAGTTCTTAAAGATTATTTGGCTAGGATGTTTGAATAGAGATTTTGATTTACACTAGGGGACTGATTGGTTGCCTAAAAAAGGAAGGCATTGTAAAGTAAATATAGTGTAAAGTGAATGCAGTATTTTTAAAATACTTTGGAGATATTTGGTTGTCTACAAAGTAAATACAGAGGAATTATTTTTCTAGTTTGGTTAGGTATATGCAGCATAAACTAAAAATAATATATTTTGAATATTTTTTGTACTTGGGTTGGTAAGGGATGCTAGAGTCAGTGTGAGGTGGTCTTAGCCGGGCCTAGAGTCGGAGATTGATGGCTAGGGCTGCTACTATGGAGTCCGAATCGAAGTCGTATGGCTGCTCGGGGGTGGAATTGGGCTACTACTTGGGTGTGTCGATCGCACACAACAACAAAAGAGGGGTGTTAACATGAGAGGGGGAGTTGAGGCTTGCAGTTGCTTAAGATGTCAGACCTAAACCAGATAGAAATGCCCGATGACTCCTTGGAGAATCTCCAAATTCCCCTCCACCCACAGACTTGGTGACCACCTCCAGAATGGATTTCGCGAGAGAGAAAGTACACACCCCCGAAGACTGGATTTCATGAGGAAGAAGGACGATCATGGCATATCTCGCGTGACGTGAGCTGGATTACGTGAGGATGAACAACCGAGATGGATTTAGTTTCCCTAGATTCGCGAGAATGGCAGAGAAGGCTAGACTTTTGCAAGAGACGAAGAGTCTCATTAGCGCCTCATTCCCGCATTTCAGTCTTTCGTGCTCAGTATTCGGAACTTGCCCGATTTGAGCGGGTTTGGAATACACCGCAAATGCACTAGCTGAGATATTTAGAATACACTTTTTTGCATCAAAATTTTACTTTACTTTTAACCAAATACTGAAATTTTCAAAAACCCTGCATTTGAATTACTTTACACTCTAAATACAACAAACCAAATAGCCCCTATAATAGCTTCGTTGTATTTTGTAATTACAGTGACATTCAAATAGCTTGACAATGAGAGAATCAAGCATATTGTTAGAAGATACCACTTCATCAGAAGTAAACTTAAAGATGGTGATACTTTTGTTTAAAAGATTTGAAAAAAGCAAAATCTTACTAACCAAGTGACTATGGTGATCCCAATTTAGATTTGCAAAAAGCAAAAAGTAAAATCTTAGATTTGCAACTAATTATGCTTTTAACAAATTTGGGTATCAAAGAGGTTATGATGATTCATGTTTTAATTTATTAATCCACTTTTCAAGAAAGAGATAAATTATTGTTGTATTCTTGGAGGTCGAGTAACAAAAATTTGATCAAAGATTAAATGAGATCTAATCCTTCATTTTTGTTGATTACTGTAGATGTTTACATATATATTTGTATGATACCCTTATTTGCACTTCTCCATCTATTTACAATGGATTTATTATGTGTCTCTATGCTGGGTATGTTTTCCATTGTTGGTTGAACCCAATAAATTATGTATTCTCTATGTCTTAACATTATTTTCTTTATTCTACATATATTTCTTGTGATATCATCATATAATTGCAAATAGTTTGATCCTACCTTTTTTGTATTTTGTACAATCCAAAAATATAATTTGGGCCTTCTACCACAATATTAGAACTTGCTACATCTAATTATAGCATTTAAAATTCCAAGTAATATCTAACATGCAACAAAAATGTTTACATAAGAACAATATGCTCAAAATTTTTGCTAATTGTATATTTTATTATCATTCCACAAGCATATGACAAACCCAAGTAGAAAACATGATAAACAAAATATTTTTAAAATTTTGGGGATTCTTCAAAAATAACAAAATTGCTGCACATGTAACTTTTGTTAAAATGGTAATAAGACTCTAGTTTAAATTTAAAAAACAAAAGTTTTAATTAAAAAAAAAAACACAAATTCAAGGTACCTGAGAAACCATTGTAAAAGGAGGCCATTCCATGTAAAGAGAGATTAGACTATGAAAAACTAATAGTATGCTGGCCACCGGAATGCGCATAATGAAGAACTTCCTCGGGAGCTTTCACACAATAGCTGAAATTGTGCTCAACAACAATATTAAGGTTATGGAGGATGCATTCCTTCCATTTCTAGAACAGAAAATATTGCCCAACCATCATCAGAAATACCTGTCTAGAACTAGGGGCAACTATTGCTTTATCAAAAATCATCTTTTAGATTTATAGGAGTTACCAAAGACAAAACTAGATGCCTGATGGAGAAGCATACGAGAGCAAAACTGAGATTTAGCCATGGGGATGCCAAATTGAGAGAGAGAGAGAGAGAGAGAGAGAGAGAGAGACTTAGCCATGGGGATGCCAAATTCAAAGGACTGTATAAAATACTGTGAATGGACAGTCAATGAATTCAAAGAAAAGAGGTTGCACTGAAAAGAAATGAACCTTCAGGTGATATGCTAGCCCCTGAATTAAAGTGCTTGAACCCAGTGGAGAAGTTGAAATTCCCCAGAAACAACCCAATCTTCCTCCCTATCTGTATATACAAACTTGCACTATATCCCAAGATCCTGCAGCTTCCTCCATGTGGCTTTCCATAGATCACTCCCAAAATCATTGTTCAAAAAGGGTTCAAGGCTGGTGACAGATGATTCTTTTTCATTGCCAAGTATCAGGTATGGCCAGCCTAACTTTACAAGCAGGAGTTGATCCCAAATGTTGCCCTATCCAATCAGAGAATGTCAGCAGGCAAGTGTGTATGCATTTTATAGAACTTACTCAAGTTCGATATTCCTTCAGGACCACCACAGATCTTAACCTAGAAGCTACTTTTTTGAGAAATCGGGATCTTTCAAACTCTCCATCGAGCAACATGCCTTCTACACCATTGGGGGTGCGCACACTATTGAATTAAGCTCTAATAGCATGAAGGCATGTTGAATAAAAATTTCATAAACCAAAACCGTTGGTTAACTATGGGCTGCCCACTCTCTAATAAAAGCTTGAGAGCAAAAATGAAAGGCTCCATTAAATAGAAAAAGGTCCAAGCACGTGACCAAACATAATCCTCATGCAGACCTCCACAGAGAGTGTGCTAGGTTACGATGGAATAATTCAGTTATCATTCTATTGGAAGGAATGCTGGTGTATTATTTAAGCTACACCCCAATGCATAGGATTTAACCCTAGCATCCTACAGCAGTTTCAGAAGGATAATACTGAGATAATCGTTGCTGCAGATATGTAAAGTAAATTCCCTGGGTTGGCATGGTATCTTTTTCAAGAAGCACAATTGCTTTCTTCCAAAATTCTTGAATTGGCAAGAAAGGATATGTCCAAAATCTCCAGAAAAAGGGACACCATATTAGAGGTCCGTATTCAAGCTGCTTATGCTTAATAATCTTCAAGAAACTCAATATCACAGATGTAACCATCTTCTCGATGGCTCCAGAAGGACACCAAAAAAGCCTGCAACACGATGTATGATTCAGTTGAAAACATTCAATTAGAATGCTCCCTGCTACCAAATACCCACCCTAGATTAATGGTTGTCAGTGAAGATTATGGACTATGAATCGTTAAATGCATCTTGTATCTATGTTCTATACGACAATAATTAGAATACTGGGAGACTGCCAAGAAAGCAAGAACAAGTTGGCCTTGTTTGGATTTTCTCTTTGTTTTTCACTTAGGTAGGGGGCTCATTTGGTCGTTTGTAGGTAAAAATTATGTTTTAAAAAATACTTATTTTGTTTTCATTCACTTTGATTGTTAAAATGAAATCCTTACATTTAACAGGGTTTGACGAATTTTATGGAACTTGTTAATAATGACTTCTTCCAAAACAAACTTCCACCTGGGAATTTCACCATTGTTTTTCAAAACGTGTTTCTAACTTCAAATAACCAAATGGACCATTGAAAGAAAACGTGCATTGATGTTCTTCTTATTTCAGATTTGTAGAAATTAAGAGAAATTGTTAGCAAAAAATAGTAGAAAAAAATTATATATAACTAGCCTAATTAAGCCCTTAGTTAATCCTATCTTACAAAATTGTCCTAATTAGATCAAATTTAGCCCTTTTTATTTTAAGTTACGTCATAATTACTGGTTAATTAATAACTTCTAATAATAATATTTATCTTCATAAACTGATGTATTTAACTTTTCAACTTGAACTTGAATAGTATTTTAATTATAAAAGCTTTAAATAATCATAATTAAAAAATACTAAACCACCACGATTTACTTAAAATACTATCTAATTCCAAACTAACCGCAACAAATAGTACATTACCAGTTAACATATATATTTAATTGCTTTAGTTATTTATCCTATGCGGACCTCTTGATTAAATACTAAAAGATTTTAATGAACAAACAAAAACATTGTGTAATTAGCCTAAGTATAGTTAAATACCAATTGCACGAGCTAAATAATGAATTATTTAATTGTCCCAGTTTAATTCTCTTAAAAAAACTAATAAAACATTAATGATCTAAAATAGAACCTTAATTAATTCATACTTTCCTAAAAATTAACAAGTATCAACCACTTCAGCCAATTAATTAATCACTGCCTGCCGGCTGGGCACTGTAAAAGCTCAAAATAATAATAATAATATGATTTAGAATAACTAAGAATAAATGAAGATAAGGCACTTCAATAATAAAGTTATGAAATTTAAAACACCAACCTTTGCTTATAAAACTATTCATCTTCATTGCTTTGTCTTCTGTTTCATGAAGAGACAAAGTGTTGTCCGAATTATAATTGCGTAGCATTTTAAGCATATAATCAAATCTGTCTATGGAATACACAACCAAGGAGGCTAGATAGCAGGATGATCGGAAGAGTGGGATATATTGAAGTACATCAAAGTTTTATCTCTCTGTCCTCAAAAGTGATACAATTGCTAACTTACCACTCCAATTCTTTTCCCTTCCACTTACTATATAAGTTAGAAAATAAAAATCAAAGGACTGAACAAAAAGGCTTCAAAAGGAAAACTTGCAATGGTTATTTTTCACTCCAGTAAATAATAGGCCCATGTTTCCATTGCTACCCACATAAATAAATGATTGTTCCCTATGCCTACTTTGGGTAAATTCTTCTGCATCATTTTAATTTCTTCAAAACGTAGAGTATTTGTTTCTTGTTTTTAGCAAGAAACAGAAGGAAAACATAAAACAATCGTTGCTGAAAGTAAGTAAAAGAAAATAATGTATATCTTACTTGTTCCATAGAACAGTAGGACTTCTAAAAATAATACCTGAACTGCTTGCTATAAATCCTAAAATCTTTACGGACTTAGATCATAACATTAAGAGAAAATAGAACTATTACTCTTATAAAAAAAAATGATAATTCACTTCATATGTTCGGGAATTCACAATAAAGATGTGCATCCAAAACAAAAATTTTTAAGGCATAATATTCATTAATATAGAGATAATCTTCTTAAAATTAAGCAAACAATCTTAATTTTCAAAATTATATTTGGGAAGGGGCTATGTACGGTGTAATTTTCCTAATTTTAATTATCTATTAAGAAGTTAAACATTTAGAAAAAGCTTTGTGCCTTATTTCAATGGACTAGAAGATGAAAAAACAGCCTCCAAGCGTTATGACCTAAGTCCACAATTATAAATCTAAGAGGTATAGGAAGAGGTCGTTTTTTTTTTTTAATTTAATTAACAGTTCTAGCATTCCAAGGAGCAAGTTATATATACCTTGTTGTCTGTCTTTCTTAGTTGTGAAAAATGTTTCTCACTGTTTCCCTCTCTTTCTTGCCATACGCAGTAAAAAACTACACTCCATTTCACTATAAACAGCAAATCCTAACTCCTTGTGCTAGAAAGCATTCGGTTACTCCCACATATTGGACACTAACTATTTTGTTGTTTTCCTTCTCTGGCTTTCTACTTTTCTGATGTGTTTTGTCGAAAACAACATATAGTACTCCGTTTTTTTGCCTCTTGTCTTTCATGGCAAGCTCCAGCCTAAATTTAAAAACAATGATAGAAGAAGAATATTTTAGCTGAGTAAACTTGGGGGAACGAGAAGTTGCAATAAGAGATATGGTAGCAGATATTGCGGGAGGCAAATCATGGAACAATGATATTTGGACCCAAAAGAGGAAATCTGAGGCAATAAGAAAGGAAAAGGATAAGGGATAGAATAGTGGTGGAGCTAGGAATTTTGATAGGGGGGCATAATTTATTTTATTTTATTTTCCCTAAATTTTTTTCATATGGGCTTAGGACCGATATTGGCAGTTTTAAAAATTTTGCTTATTAACTTTATTAGTTTAAAAAGATAGAATATTACATATAAGATGAAAACAAAAAACTTACAACTTTTAGCAGCTACTCATTCTAGAAGAGTTAAATAAAAACTTTATTATCAATATAATTCAATATTTCTTTCACAATGTTTGAAACTAAAGTATCATTCATCCACTGATTTCTAATTCTATTATGTAATCAATTTTTTATGATAGATCGCATATTCATGATATAATTTTCCAACTAATTATCAAGATTGTCAAATCAATAGAGCTAAAACCATATGGATAAAGATGTGCTAGTTGAACTCTCTCTTTATTGAATGCAGAAAAGGAATTGTTTGGATTCAAGCAAGCAATACATAGAAGTAACTCTGTATTTGTCTATGTAAAACGATGTAATACCAATAGTATAAAAAAGTGGGCTACCAAGGATGCATTTAGGCAATCTATCTATAGTAAAACAAAACAATAATATCAACAACTTATCATCACTATTTGAGACAATAAAGTGCTTTGAAAGAAAGTGTTTTATAAACACAAATGACTTTGATATCTAAATAATGTGCTTTATTGAGACAATAACATCACTATTTTTTATTTTAGGATTAGATATAGGTGCATTAATCATAAAGGAAACAAATTATATAACCAACAAAGTAATGTAAAATTTAATCATTCCTATACATGAACTCTGACAGAAGTACAAAGCAAAATGTAAAAAAAAAAACAAAAACCCAAAGCTATGAAAGAACTCCCTTCCTGATCACGGTTTCCACTCCAGAAGATGCATCTCATTCCTTTTTGGCAGAGAGATCAAGTGCCGAGCCACGAGAGTACAAGATGGAAGAAGAGCAAAAAATTTTGGGTCGGCTAGGCTATTCAACAAAAACACTTTTTTTTTTTTTGAATAAGGCAGGAGATCAAAAATAGAAATCATAGTTTTTTGAGGGGAGGCACTTCATTCTCAATGATATGATACAAGAAGAATCACTACAATTGGCAATCTTCACCAAGAAATTGAATTGCTAAAATTGCACTAATTATAATATCTTTCATTTTTCATAATTTGATGCTCAAATCATGAGCATTAAGAATCTAATTGATTATCTACTAAATCTAATCCCTATAAATACTATGCTTAGTTACAATAATTAATAAGAATAAATTCAATGATATCCAAAACTTAATTAATCCTTACTTAGCCCAAGTAAAAGTTAACAAACAACTACTCTTGAAGATTCAATAACTAATTGTTTTGAGACAAGTTACTATAATTAAATAATAATTAAATGTTTATGATCTAAACTAATTAAAATAATAATGAATCTCTAATTACCCTTAACCTATGATGCACAGACACGAACACGGTGACACCGACACGATGATACGAACACGAGATACATCAATTATTGAAAATATATGACACGGACATAGGTTGGACAAAGTATTATAATTAGTATATCTTTAAAATAGTGCATAGAATTTGAGTAAGCAAGATATTATGGATAATTGAAAATTAATAATTCATTTAACTAAGATCTATTCTTAGAATGATTAATATTAGAATGTCGTTAGTCGGGCGAATGTCGTGTTACAAGCATCGAGAGGGGAGACGACAATGCAATCAAGACTCGGGCATTGATGTTGATTTTGAGATGATTTTAAAACATATGGATGTTGCAATGACGTTAGGCGTCGATGCCATGATGACATTGGATGTTATTGTTAAACACTAGATGCAGTCCATCATAGAGAAATGAAGATGGGAATGTGTGGGGAATGGAGTATTAAGCATTGGCAATGAATTTGGGGTTGTTGAGAGGAAATAGAAAATTTTTCTTTTTTAATAAATAAAATTTTGAAATAAAAGAAATAATTTAAAAACAATTCCATAAAATGTTTAAGACACACATGTTCAATTTATTTTTAATACTTTTTTAATCAAGCACAACTTTGGCATGTCCGACATGCGTTAGAAGAGTGTTAAACAAGTGTCGAGTCTGATATATGTCGAACACTGCATACCTCTTCGAAGAGAAGTGTCGGTGCATCATAGGCCTTAACAGGTATTTATTGACTAATGATTCTAGTTAATTAAATAAACCTCATTGTTGGAAAATTTAAAAAAAAAATGTCCTCAATGATTTTAATTATGACACCAATTAATCCTTAATTAACCTAATTCAGCAAAACAACTTTCCAAAACATGTAAAAACACCCATGCAGTTGTCTTCACAATTTCATGAAATAACACTCTGTTCCAAAAACAACAAACAAAAAAATATGGTTGTCAAACTTGTTTTTTATCAAGTACCAATTTTTCAAAATGGAGAAAAAACATAGGTGCAAAACAAAAAGTGAATCCAAATTGTGACCTTACTGAATTCGATATAAAAGAATCCAAACTATCAAAATTCCCAAACTAAATTTCTTGCAAACGCTGAGAATTGCTATTCCTGATGTTGCATATTAACCCCAACTAATCTAATTAATGTAGTATACACATTCCCTATTTCTCACCACCAGAACTGAAAAACAGATTTCAGTTGATTCCAGCACACTTCGCCAATTTGCACAAACACAATTTCTAATATAATACTAAAGGACACAGGAGGACCCTGTTCATCAAGTTTATGATAATATCATTTATATGGACCTCAGAAGCAGATTAGGTCCTTAGAGAGAAATGCAAACAAAAAATCATATATGAGCCTGCATGTATGTCAAAGTATAAGTATGGAACGATGCCAAAAGCATCAAAAGGATAATAAAATGAATAAAAGTTGATGAAATAATCCTTCCAAAAGAAACATAAAATATAACGAATACTAAACCTCGTTCGTTATGCGAAGTAGACAAAAGAAATCAACGCTGTCAATCTTTGTTATTCAGCAGTAACCTAGAAAAAAAGAAAAAAGGTAACGAATTATTGACATTTTCCATAAACCATGTGCATACTTTATTAGGAACAGATAAACTTCAACATCCAAAAGCATCATCACCACTACGGTTGCTGAGATATTAATAAAACTGATTTTGATGTAATTATGTTCTGCAAAATATGGAAGTAAATAGTAACAAAAACACAAATACCCAAAAACCTAGACTCAATAACGATCGCTGCTGTTTCATCCCCTCCCCAAGCAATATGAAGAGATCAACCCCGCCGAATTCCCGAAATTAAGATCATCAAATACACAAAAGAAAACCCATGGAATCGCTCATGTTCTTGAGAAATTACCCGAAGCGACGAGTAGACCGCCGAAGCTCCGATCCAATGACTCAAACAGCCCCAATTACTTCTATTAACCGATCAGATTTTAGGACTACTCTATTCCTTTACCCTGAGGAAGAAGAACTAAAAGGATGGGAGACGGGACAATCCAAGCGCTTGAGGGCACGACACGAAAACGAGGAAAACCTGACGAAATAAGAAACCGATGCAGTTTCCTTTCTGTTACGGGGGCATTTGGCAATTTAACATAAAAGAAAGTGGGAGTCGGCCGGTCGCGCAATTTGCAGTTTTCGGTCTACCGAAGTCGGCTCCCACGTGGCAAGGCAATGCAAGGCAAGGAAAAACTCGTGTGATAATAGCGACCTCGAGATTCGTGAATCCATGTGATTGTTGAAATTCTACTTCCGTTTGGATTAGTAGGAGACGTGCAGCATTAGTGGAGGGACATGTTATGTCTTTTTTTTTTTTGTCTAATGGATTGTTTAGTTTTTTTTTATATATAATGGATTGTTTAGTTCGATGCAAAGACTAAAGAATTTTAAATATAAAAATTTTTAAATATTTGATTTGAAATAAAAATAATTTATAGTAAAATTTTAATGCATTTGAAATATATTAGCTAGTTCATTTTTTATGTATTTAGAATTTCTTCCATCGCAAACTCACTATCATTGGGTGAATTATTACGCCCGGTGATCAGACCGTCCGAACACCAATCCAGATGCACCACGTCACTCGGATACTGTGCCCCGGATGTGTTCAATGCAAAGACTAAAGAATTTTAAATATAAGAATTTTAAATATAAAAATTTTTAAATATTTGATTTGAAATAAAAAGAATTTAGAGTAAAATTTTAATGCATTTCAAATATATTAGCTAGTTCATTTTTTATGTATTTAGAATTCCTTCCATCGCAAACTCACTATCATTTGGCGAATTATTACGCCCGGTGACCAGACCGTCCGGACACCAATCCAGATGCGCCACGTCACCCGGATACTAGGCCCCGGATGTATCTAGGTGACGTGGCGCGTCTGGATTGATGTCCAGACGAATCCGGACACCGGACGTAATAATTTTCCCTGTCATTGCCACTACCTATTGGCCACCTCCATTATAGCCCGCCACTGCCTGTGCCATAGTCGGTCAGCCGCCACCACCAGCCACTGTCCTTCACCTCCATCAGTTGTTGGACACCTCCGGTCAGCCACCATCGTCGACCACTACCCTCCACCATAAGCCACCACATGCCACAGTCGAACACCTCTGACCAGCTTCCACCACTGGTCACTACCCTCCACCGCCGACTACCTCCGGCCAACCACCAAGGCCACCTTCGGCCAGCAACCACTTCCAGCTACCAACCACTAGCCAGCCACAACGTTTTTGTACCTTATGTTGCATTCGCTTTACTTCAAACCAAACCAAAAAAAAATGTAATGTCATGAATTATAATTATTCAAACAACTCCAAAGTATTCATTTTACACCACATTTCTTTTATATTGCATTCTTTTGCCTTGCATTTCTTTTTCGGGCAACAATATCTACTTCATTTTACATATAAAAATGAAATGCAATTTTTTTAATCTTTTAAATTAAATGCAATTCTTTAATTTTTTTAAGTCGAACAACTCCAAGGGATCTATTTTATTGCCTTGCATTTCTTTAAAAATAGAAGTAACTTTAATCTTTTGCCTTGCATTCCTTTTATATATATACTTCTATTTCTATTTAACTATTAAAAAAATTATAGTTCTTCAAAATTAAAGTTTAAGCATTAAGTATCAACAATAAAATAGATCCCTTCATATTCTCATATCTCTTTTCTTGAATAAATCCTAATGTCCTCATGTTACATAAATTCAGTCTAATATGATGTAGGTCCCAAATATATGGCATTCTCCAGTCGAATATTTATGACAGCTCAATGATCATTATTATTTTTATAGTCTATATAAAATTGATAATGATCAAATATATTCAAACCCCCTAATAAGAACCCTAATCTATAAGGTTCCTCTTTGCAGTTCGACCCATCTGTCGTCAGTAAGGATGACTTCTTAGCCATTATTTTTCACCATCGTTCATGGCTAAACATCATTAAGTCCCCGTGAGATCTTGCAAACACTGCAAACTCGAGCTACGATGAATCATTTCTCCTCCAGTAACGATATCGACAGTACAAAATCAGTTTCATAAAAAGTGGATCTACAATAGATAAATAATGTATGGTGATTACACAAATCTTTAATGAAACTTTAATGATAATTGCTACTGATTGCACACATAATTAGGAAGTGATATCCCATTTCTATGGCCTTTTTTTGTATACAAGATTATAAAATCATGTCCTCTTTAGATATATATATATATATATATATCATAATTAGGAAGTGAAGCAAACTAAATTACAATGTAATACTAAATCCAAGCAAGCTAAGCTAACTTTTTATGAAAATTCATTGCGTTAAATATCAAATTAAATTAGTGATGGACACAAAAATATTTGTAATAAGAAGGGGATAATTTATAATCCAAACTTTTTTTAAGGATTTGTTTAGGACGCCTTTCTTATTGCTTCTTAAAGCAGCTTTCTACTGTAAAAATTTTGATTTTTTACTAGAAAGCTGCTTTAAGAAGCAGTAAGAAAATTGTCCCAAATAAAGTCTAAATCTATATAAATGTTGATATGTTTATACACACAAGATTATATAGGAGTAGCATAAAAAATATAAATATATGCCCATACTTGCTAAGGTCAAGTCATTAAAGTTAACCCTAACTTAGAACTCATTAAGAGTTTTCATGTACTTCACAATTATTAAACAAAAAAATTATTAGATATTTTTGCATCAAGCATTAGTAAGATAAATTATATAATTTAGTCATGTCACTTAAATATCATTTTAATAGTCTTCAACATTAATAATTTAACCTATAAGCAGTGAGGTCAAGGCCGGATCGATAAGCTCAACATATTCATGTTGATGGTGTGGTTTGTAGGATAGATTTGAGACAAGGTTTTGATAATAACAAAAAGTTTATCTAAGTGAGAATTTTTGTTGGATTTTCTTGAGAAAATATTTTTGGAAAATAAAAGAGTATAGTCAAAATATGTAAATAAAATCAATAAACTCATAAAGAATTATTTACACTTGGAATTCACTCCAACTTCAATCACAAAAATATCTAAGAACTTGATTCCACAGACAATAATGTTTAAATATAAGTTATAATAAGAGAAAATTGAATTTGAAAAAAAAAAAAGGAAAGGGGAAATGGGTGGCCTACACATGAAGTTTCATACTCATAATTAAATAGAAAATATAAATCAAATTACCTCGCTTAGGGTTTTAACTTTCTCTTGGTGATGGGTTAGCAATGCTTAGCTACAATTTTCCTAAATTGAGGCCTCATGGTTAGACCATTTTCATCACCCTATGTTTATGATGGTCCTCATGCTACACCACTCATCCACGTATAAGGATAAACACTGTAACACTCTACGTTCAAACTCTTTTATTTTTATTAATTTGGTGCAAAAATGATAGCTAGGAGTCAATATTAATGTTGCACGTTAAAACCTCTAATATTTCATGTTAAAAATTCATCAACAGTAAGTTGGGAAGAATAGTAATTAAAGAATTTATCAAGCCCTCGCAACATTAGTAGAACCAATTTATAGCAAAATCTATAAGTTATTTAATAGTTTAGGACAAACCATTAGTCATCCTTAAGGCTAAGGTAAGCTATCAAATCATTTACAATAAATTAGGAAAAAATAATATTAAATTAATTACATATAGTGAACATTAAGGTTACCTAAGATTAATTAGGTTTACTTATTTTAAAGCCATGCTCCACTTGGGATTACGCCAAGCAAACCATGGTAGGTCACTAAACTATCTAAAATAATTTATAATAGGTTAAATATTTGATGGATCTAATAGAAACCCCAAACTCAAATAGGTCAAAATATTAAAACCATAACCAAACATGGGTTAACTAGACATATGGGTTAAGCCACCAAAACATCTAGGTTAGCAATAGTTGGCTTAAGGATAATACACAACACCAAAGAATCATTTTTCTAATTTTAATTAATATTTAGATGATTAAAAATACATAAAAAAAAGTCTTATTAGCTGATTATGGATATTAAAGGTTTGTATAATCTAAGATTAAAATTAAAGGCCTTTGGATCCTAACTAACTCTTAAATTGCTTTTATGAAATTTTTTTAAAATCATCTTTATGAGTAATAATTTCTTTAAACCTTAAAAAATAATATTATATTACTAGGCAATGTCAATATTTTAAAAAAAATGTTTCTAAATTACTTTCAAAAAATTAAAAATCTATTTTAAACCTCATTAAAATCAAAGTTTGATCCAATGTCTCCTACCTTTGGCTAAGAAAATATAATTGATGTTAAGCTTAAAGCTTTAAAAAATATTTTCTCTCTATTAATTCCATTAAATCAAGTAAGATTACACGACTTATGAGAACCTCTTGGGGTGGAAGTAAAATGAAAGGCCATAAAGGTTTATTTTGCCATGTTAGTCGACCATAAAAAAGCATTATAGTTAGAAAAGCATGCATAAGTGGGAGATCATACTAGTATACCAAAAGGTTTGTGTAGCTTCCTTCCATGGGTATAAATGAACCTAGCACAAGTGATCTCCTCCTATATATCCTTCTAAAATGCTTACTAAGTAGCTCTAATAATGGTATTCAAGGATGGGTTTACAAGCCAATTAATGAGCTCAAATTTTTTAAAATATTTCACCTTAGCTCACAAAAGCTATATGAAGACAGAGTATGGCTTTGGGAGGGAGTGGACTAATGGTAATTAAACACTCACATATCCTCCTCCTTTAACTCTTGCAAATCAAAAAAAGGGAAATGAAGCTTAGGATCACTCTAAGATGTCTCTTATAGCTTTGAGAGCTCATGGGAATCATTTTCTCAAGCCAATGAGGCTTTTCTGAGTGTAATACTTCAAGTTGTTCAATTTGCACTACTAAAGTTTGCATGCCAACATGGGAGATTCTAGCATCAACTAGTAAAGGTCACTAGCATAATTTGGACTAGAAAGCTATTGAGTTTAGTTTAGGGGAAATGAAAAGTAAGTATAAAGATAGATTTGATAACAAAGTGATATAGAAAATCATAGGTTTAACCATTTAGGCGGACTTAGTCACTTTTGGTGAACTGATACAACATAGCCTAGCTTAAGCTAGGCTGACCAAGATGGGAGTAGTGATTGGCTCAATTATGCTTAGACAAGGCTACTTGTTCCTATTTTCCTAAATTGACCATTTTAAGCCACCTTAGGTCTATGTTGATTTAACCACTTGATTAGCCTAATTTAATAGGTCCTACGATATTTTATAGGTTTCTATCACCAGGCGGGTCAATTTGGTATTGAATCCTTGGGTTTGATTAAGTTACATCAAGTTAAGTAAACCAATGATTCCATAATTAGTTTAGCTGGAAAGGGTTGGTTTAGTCTAGGTCTAAGCTAGGCCTAGGCTACCTTATGATAGGTACAATAGATTCTTAAGTTCACTAAAACACCATGAACCCAAAAATGGTGGGCTTAAGCCAATCTAAAGTTAATTGAGTTTGGGTAAACCCCAATAGTCTGAAATGGGTTAAATTCAACTAGATTGAGCTAATTATAATTTTAAGCTTGATCAAGCCAATGGAGGTTCTATTTAAATAATAAGCTTAGTTATGCAATAATATAAAATAATTAAAGCTTATCATGACAAGCACAACACTACAAAATTAATAAAATAACTATCTTAAAGTATGAAGGACTCACAAAATATTAATTTAATGGCCCAAAATATATATATGAAACTAGAAATTCATATAAAAAGTTTGAGATTGTATACATCCAAAATCTAAATGATAGCTATCATGAGATGAAAATAAAACTCAAAATACATCAACTAAAATGTTGAAGGGAACAAAAAATTAGATGTCTATGCTATAAACTACGGTTAAACTAAATATCATGCAAAAATTAAATAGAAAATAAAATAAACTCAATATTTAAGATAAGTGAAGCTCTATTCATCAAAATAATTTCCACTCTCAAGAATATTAAATGGGAGCATGCCTTTCATGATCATACAACATTTATATATATAACACTAGTTAGCAATCATGTCAGTTGGTTGACTAACTATGACATATATAAAATAAAATTTGAAATAGATACTATAAAGGAGCTTCCTTCTTTTGTATTCAACATTAAAAATTCATTCCATTTAATATCATTTCCTTTAGTAAAATTGATGGTAAAGTGATGATAATAGTTATACAATGTATCATACATTTAAAAGAGAATAACATTTCTTTAACATCCCTATTAATAACACAAAAGGGACCCTCTCACATAAACCCTTTGGAATAGCCATTAATAATTAAGTTTATAAAATCCTAAAGGAGGCTTTAACAATTAATGTATGTTTTGTTGGTGCCACTAAAAGGATATGCAATTAGTTAATATGGTTAGCAAATTTAAAACTACAATAATTGAACAGGATTAAGAATGTTAGTAGCCATAAAAAAAATTATCTTTTTATAAACCCTAAGAAAATGACAATCCACTCAAGGTTAGTTTTATTATAGTTGGATAAATATTCTCCCACCAAATAAATAAAAAATTAAAGGGAGGTAGAAACTAGGATAAATGGATTTTTTGGCATATTTTTGAAGTAAAAAATAGTGTTATCATAACATTATTAGCAATACTAAGGATTTTTGCAAAGTTGTCTTAGACTTTTCTAGATTTATTTAAAAAAAAAAACAAATTCAATTATATCTAATGTTGCAATATCATTGGCATTTGGGGGTAAGAGTAATTCCCTTATTTGCATGGCTTTATTAATACAAGTAAAGCCTTTAAGAGCACACCACATAAAAATATGTAACATATCAACATTCTAAACATATTTAGAAATAACTTGAAGTTTTGTTTGTCTAATTGTCCTCCAATTCGTTTTGAATGAATTTTAATTTTCTTTATTATCCTTCTAAAAAAGAGTATCATTGATTTTAGTATAATAGAAATGTTCATAATCATATTCACAACATTAAAAAATAATAAATTAAGATAATGTCTTATATTCCACTTGTTTCTTAAGGAAAAATAATTGTAATAAATATTCATGTAAGTGCCCCTACGCAAATTAGCTAAAATAAAAAGTTCAATTCATATATCATATCGCAATATAGCATCAGCCCTTAATATATGCACCCCATCAACTTCCTCATTAATAATAGCTATCATTTTTAAAGTTAGGGAGAAATTAAGTAGTTATTTTTTTCTTATAAGCAAGGAATATGTATTAAGATAGCATTTAGTATGAAAGATATTATCATAAAAGGAGTCACTATCCCTCAATTTCTATCATAATTTGAAAACAAAGCTTTCAACCTGCCAACCCCCCCCCCCCCCTTCCCCCCAATCAGGAACAAAATGGTTTATCATAAGACATGTATCATTTAAAAGTGCCAATGCACCTTAAATCCGTTCCAATCATGTTGTCTCAATTACAACTGAGTTTCTTCAAATTAAAAATGTTATTGGTGATCCTCATTTTGCTTGATGTAATTGTTTTGAATTCTAAATCAAAGTGTTGTAATTGCAAATGAACATAATCCTTATTTTTCTTGTGTTTAATTTTATAAACGTCTGTGTGGCATTCTATAGAAGTTGAAAGTTTTGTATATATATCTGAAAACTAGTTCTGTTAGTGAAATTTTATTGATAAAGTTTTGTCACTGAATTTTTGTTAATTGGTTTGATTCAAATAACTATAGAAGTCAGCTAAACTCAAATTATTGAATCACATTAAGTAAATAAGCGTTAGCAAATAATTATAGAAGTCAGCTAAACTTCATTACATTGAATCACATTAAGAACAAATTGGTTTATATGAATTGAAGTTTTGCAATTGATAAATGTGGCTATAACTATTAAAGTTAAAATGCAGTCTATCTAAAAGTAATGGATCGAAGCCTTCAAATGGAATGCAAGCACAGCTGATCATTTGTATGCTGTGTGTGCTTGTCATTTCATTGATCATTAGCATTTCTATAATATATGTTCAATAGTAGAGATTTCTGTCGTTATGCAATGAGTAGAAAATGATCGTTAGCATTTCTACAATATATGTTCGATAATAGTTGCAACTTTGATTTGTGACAATCTCCAAAATATATTTTGAATATTAGTAGTAGCACATTAAATTATGTAAAATAAATTTTTCTCCTAGATTATAAAACTATGCAACAATCAGTTAGCATCAAGCATCTGGATTATAAAACAAATAGAATTATAGATGTTTACATTAAAGTAGGAATTACTAACAAATGTTGTGTGTGAATTACTTTCTGATCTATCAACTACAAATAGATTGACTACGCCTAATTGGTATTTTTGCACGAACACTCGATGTTGTCATCATATGAAACACATGCTCATTATCTTCTCCTTCAATATTTAAAGGTCCTTGCAAGTGCTTCTATTGTGCCCCCATGAGTTACAACAACCACAGTCATGACTCATTTTTGTTTTCTTTGCAACTTCTAAGTTTTTTTATTCAACTTTTCTTTGGTCTACCACAAGGTCTGGAGAGAAGACCTCGCCATCGGTGAGTATGAACCAGTGTTCCTTCCCTGGAAGAGTTTTAGTAGCTCCATTGTACACCATTTTATATATGTCCAAACTAGTGTTATTAATAAAAAAAGTTTAATTCTAGAATGGAAGCAAACCTATAACTGTAGTAGTGCTCATCCACATATGTGTGCCATAGAATGTTATGTATTGTTCCAATGAATACAACTCCATGTATATATGGAAGTCCACATAACTGTCAGAACACACAGCTACACATATGGTTCTCTATGTCCACCTCATGATGATCATAACTCCCTTCGACCTCAGCTTTGGTTGAAGTAATCTGGCAAATAAAGAAGTGCTCTTTCCTTATTGTAACATCTCTAATGTACTCTTACACGCAACGAACAAGAGGCCCCTTTAAAAAAGTACAATTTAACTTCATCTGAGAATGTTGTTCCATTAGCATTCCTCTAATCATGTTGATTAGATCCACAACATGCTTATCCTAGCCTCTACCACCCATGAATTGAAGGATTCTTCCATTTTGTTTGTGTTGTAATGGTTTTTAATATGCTTAGAAAAAGTGGCTTTAGACCACTTACATGTCTATGCATTTATGTAAGAATATACTCTTGAACTAATGCTAAGGATTTCTTCTAACTTGACATTGATCGTGTAGACTATAACAATTTATGGCAGTCCACACTAACTTTTACAATATGTAGTTATCATCATAATGAAAATATTTCTTAATGTTCTTCAAAAGGTGTGTCATGCAAACCCTGTGCTCGACATTTGGAAAGACAACCTTAACAATTTTACGTAGCCCTTTCTCCATATCTGATATGATGGGTAAATATTCTATATCACAATTAAAAGCTTTTGATAAATTTATCATAAACCACTCCAAACTTTTCTTTGATTCAGATTCAATAATGACGAATGCAATAGTGAAGAGACCATTATTCTCATCCAAATAATTCACAAAAAGAAGTACACCTAAACCCTTTGATTTCAGATGACACACATCAATGTTGATTAAATATCTACACTCAGTAAATAAGCCATTAATGCAAACCTTGAAACTAACAAAGAATCATTTAAATGATTGGTTATGGTTGTCACATTGGTATGTTATATGAGAGCCAAGATTTTTGTTGACTAATTAAGACCTTAGTGGGGATACCTACTTGTAGTTATCATCTATTAATGCAAACATTTGGTCTCTTGTTAATGCCCTTAAACACCATATTTTCATGTATGGTAAAGACAAACCAAAAGCAGTGTCCATGTTATTATTGATGTCCTTTGGTTTAATATAGAGATTCCTTATCACATTGTCCTTGATTTCATGCACAACCCAGGTTATAGTAGCTTGCTTGTTCCCATCTATGTTTACCCCTTGGCATAAATGTATTGAATGTAATATCTTCACTTCAAAAAAGTGTCCATCCGAACATAATGAAGCATGCATCCTTTATGGACAACCATGTTATGTGTAAGCTACAATAGCTCTTGATTTGCCACTAGCATTAATCCTGATAGCAAAGTAATGTAAAATTGCATTGGAGTGAATGGCTTGTTTGAAACATAATGAATTCTCAAAATGTGATCCAACACAAAGAATTTTTTTCTAAATCCTGGCTACGAAGGAACCATCAGACATACTATCTACTATTATGTCATTATTCGCCCTATTGTAATTAAATAATGCATATAACCACATTGACTTTCATCAGTAATGCCAATATTTTCTTCATGATCTTTCACTATGACAACCAACTCCATTTTATGGCCATCACAAAAATATGTAAGCATGTCCATTACATCTATAGCACTGATATGGGCATGTAAATTTTATGTGATGTTCCATTAATATGATAGTGTTGGTCTTAGGCATGACCCCTAAGATATGGGCAAAGTGCTTCAGTTCATTCTTTCAATACAAAAATTAACATCACTTCTCGTTAGCTTTAAAGTTTTATAACTTACACCAACATATTTCATCCTACTCTGGCCCTTCTATACACTCTAATTCTTCCATATTTGAATTCAACAGAACACAAATTGTTGAAATCCATATCAAACAAAAAAGTTTTTAATGAGATAAGTTTCATTTGATTTGCAAATGCAAGCATAAGATAAATTGCTAAACAGTTTCACTTTAGATGCAAATATGGAGTTGGGTCTTAAAGATGGTTCCCAAATACTTTTTTCAAGTTAAAAATATCAGGTCTATAAATGGGGTTTTTGGAACGAGCTTGGCGACAACAACGTGAAAATGGATAAGATGAAAATGCATAACAACAAAGAAAAAGAAAAATACTAAAATAGAAGGGAGATGAGTTCGACATGAGAACCTGAATGATCAAGGAAGAGTCGATGGTAGGTCGAAGATATGTGAATTAAGTTCATATGAGATGTCAATCGATTCAACTTGATCAGGATTTTCACACATAATGGAGAAGGAGAGCGGCGTGGGCATGGGGTTCAAATGCGAAAGGGAGCCACTCGAACAACATAAAGGAGAAGAATTTTGTTCTCAAACATGAAGGGTCAAGGGCAATGTTTTGATGGAGGTAGACAAACTAGAATTTAGATAGCCGAATGGTATTCGGGGATAAGTGTGTAAATAGAGAACTTTGAGTGTTAGGTAAGGAAATAAGAGAGTTTTAAGCATTAGGTATGTAAAAACCCCTTGTATATATTTTTAAATGGAATTTTTTTTAACTCAAATATCATTTTTTTAATTGATTATTTGTTTCATGTGTAAAAGTATCTACCCTCCTATGTTATATATATATATACCTATGTTCTAATTTTATTGGGTGGATATTAAGGAGTAAGCTTTGCTTAACAAATTATCATCCTAATAGGACAGTCTATGCTTCTAAATGAATCAAATCACAAGATAGAGGATAACTCAATGTAATAAAGTATATGGGATCTTTCAAATCAAAAAACATATGCAATGATGATTAATAAATCATCAAAATCAACCATAAAGAATGTGCTCAAAAGGGTGATGAGTAATGGCTGGAGGAAAGGAACATAAGAAAAAGTGTATAAACTTGGTCAATATTTCATAGATTTTTATCTTAAGTCATCAAGCCCAACCTCATTAGCCACAGAGGTATTTGACCCAATCCGACCATGAGACATTCTATCAACAATCATGAATTACATCATCCAAAAGATTATTGTGATCTTAATTGAAAAAAGGAAAATACAATTTCCTAAAAAGACAAGTACATTTAACAATCTAGAAAGATGTAGGAGTTGGAGTCCTTAATGGTGTTACGAATGCATATTGAGAGATATAAAAATTTTAATTTGAATACATATTTTTAACATACGCAACTGGACTTATAATCTTGTCTTCATTAAAACTCATACTAATTAGCATACAAGCCATCCAGTTAGACCTATTTAATTTAATGACAACAAATGTCGGAAATAATTTTCTTAAGTGAATTGAATGTAAGTAAAGTCATGTCCATACATGATGGCTTTTAATTGTATGCATTAGGATAGGTCTTATTATATATATGCATAAGCTAGGGCTAATTGTAGGTAAGCTCTACCTTATACCTCCTCAAGGAGAAAAGAGAGTAGGTTAATTTAAAAACCTTAGGCCATGTATTTTTATTATAAGACAATTTTTTAAAGTCAATTTTAAAGTTGATTCTTAATTATTTAAATTTGATAAATAAAAAAAAAAAAAGATTTTCTCTAAGAGCTTACCATAGAGTATGATTTATGGACAAATCACATGCAAAATTTTTAAAAAGTAAGAAAATAGGCAACATTTAATCTAATTCTATAAATGAAGCTGAAACATAGGGACCCTAATAAAATAATAGATAAAATACTATGTAAAGTTGGGTTTATAAATATAATCCCAATAAAAATATAAAATAATATGTGGGCTCTGCATAAATATCAGCAACCCTAATTCTATACACAAATATAAATGCCAAAAATTAAGGCTTGACATAAGATACAAGTATTGTGATTTTTTTGCTCCTTGTCATTGCAACAAAATTGTCTTAGACTCTATTGAATCATCTAGATTAGAATGCACTCTTAAATCTAAAAACATTCTTGTTGAAAATCTTTGCTTATACCCAATCACACTCATAAATCTTTCCAAACTAAATGTATATGATGAGAAGTAAGAATACATAGGAGCATGATCAGATACTATACACATATTTCCTCTAACCAAAACAAACAACTAATACCAATAAGAAAATAAACAAGCTTAAAACTTATGGACATATGGCCTCTATGATAAAATAAAATAGATCATGACTGTATTTTGTAGCAAGTAAACCTACTTGAAAGAAAATTTTAATGTAAATAATTAGCCAAATATTGTAACAAATAATTCTATCTAATGCAAAATCATAGCAAGTCAACCTAACTGCACTCTATTCATTTGCTAATCGATATAGACTGTCGAAAACTAAATACTTATTATCGGCGGTCTAAGCCGCCGCTTAAGGCGCCGGTATTAAGTTAAACCAGCGCCACAGCCCGCGGTTATTAAAATGCCACTAATGTTGGCAGTGAACCGCCGGTTATTACTAGCGGTCAAACTGTCGGTTTAGCCACCGGTAATACCGGCATCTATAGGACCGCCGGTAATAGCCATTGGTAATAGCTGAATTTCCTGTAATGAAATAAATCATAATATATGTAATTTGGACTTAACAATCTATTATGAAGCACTCGCCAGTCTAAAACTAACTTAACCACAATGACTTTAGAAGATAATAAGTTGTCATCAACACTATTTGTACTATAGCACCTCCCTGTGAAATATCTAAGCTTTCCATCTCCATGGCTTTGATTCATCCTTAGCATGGCATGGGCATGGGCAAGCTCTTCATCCAAGGTGTGTACTCATTCAATGAGAGCATCCAAAAAAGGTGACCTTAGAATAAAGATCTCAACACCCAGATCATCCTATAAAATTTAATATTTCATTCATTGCACTCATATTTGATCTATAATTAGTAGACATGAAATATTAAAGTTTTAAGTATTAGATATGTAAATAGTATAATATAAAATGAAATGTATGTAAATCTAGGGGTGTCAATATTTGACACGACCTGAAAACCCAACCCAACCACAACCATAAAATTTTGAGTTAGGGTCAACTCGTTTTGTCAAACGAGTCAAGTTTGGGTTCCAGGATTCAACTTGTTCGAAAAAATGTCCAGGTCAACCCGCTAACCCAAACTGACTCGAAAAACCGTCAATTAAAAAAAAATGGGTCGTGTCATGTCAGCATGCCATTCACGTCAAGTCTCTCGCATCATCTCATGTCGTCGCATTGCATCAGTTTCCCTTCGCCGTCCGCTAGACCGTCTGCATGCTACCCTCAGCCCGGCAGATCATCTGCATAATCGTGTCAACTGCCTTTCATCGACTTCCCTCTGCCGTCCACTGTTTTCCCAGACCGTCCTCATGCCACCTTCAGCCTCCCTCCACCTTCTTCATGTCGTCCGCCATCCACCAGCCACCCCCTTCCTTCTGCCAGCAACCCTCTGCCATCGCTGACTCAGGCTGGCGGATCGTGTTGGGTTGACCCGGGTCCAAAGTGGGTCGGCTTCGGGTCCGAAAAAGTGACCCATTTGCAAAAACGTGTTGGGTTCAGGTCAGGTCAACTTATGTCGGGTCCACTTTGGGTTGAATCCAAACCCAACCAATTACCCGATTTTGACAGCCTTATGTGAATCCCTCATATTGTTTATTCATAGTTTTATAAATGACAAATTATTATTATTTTTCTTGTAGTACTGTATCAAATCTATTTTATTATATTTTTTTAAGAAAATCAATTGCAGTTCAAGTAATTGAACAATATGATATAACCAAACTTTCTATTCAATTCACTCAAACATGATTGGTTAACAGGCTTTTCGGACATCATAACTGTTTCATCTGCCACCAAATGAACATTGTGAGCAGCATTAACTTAAAAACAGGTGAAACGTCCCAAGTTTGCTGGCCTGAATCGACGACAGATTCCAAGCATAAGTAGCTTCAAAAAACCTTTGAATACTTACTGGTCAAATGTCCTGACCATGGATAGTGACACCAGGAGAAGCCCGGTGGACGAATGGGTCCTCTTATTTATTTGACCACATGGGCTTTGCCATCGCAAATTTAATATGAGTGTTATATATATATGATTTAATATAAAAATTATAATATTATATTCAAATAAAAAAGAATTTAATAATTAGAACAATAGTCCTGATTATGTTTAAATTAACATAGCATGACTTGAAAGTTTTCCTTAAGTAATTATACAAATTACCAGCATCTAAAAAGAGCTTAAAGAATGTATTGTGTCGACAAAAGCTCTATTTGGGCTATTTGGGTGTGGGGGAACCTATAATATCTCTATAAGTAATCCTAACAACATGTAGTCCAAAATATGACCTCTTTATCCCTTATTTATAAGATGAAGAGGGTCATAGGAAAGATTAAATCTATAATAAATAGAAAAAAAAATTACATGATGTGAATAATACATGCTCACACAAATATATATAGACTAGCTAAATGATGTGCATATGGACCCTTGTCTCTAGCGTGGTCCCCTACTTTTAGGCAAGTCTTTAAGGGCAAGTGCCTTGGGCGGCTCTTCGAAACCTAGCTGTAGGGTGATTCAGGGAAAGTCAGTCCCCATAAACAAGAGACAAGTCCCTAAAAATGAGAGACGGGTCTTCTAAGTGGAAGTGGCTATAAGTGAAGGACAAGTTCAATCAATGAAGTTGTGTCCATAGGCTTCATAGGTGTACGTTTACATGGCTTAATCAGGGACATTTGCAATATGTGGGTGACCTTAATTGCAGACAATTGTTATGAGACAACATGTTCTATTTGGGCGAGTTCCCCTTAGAGAAAAGAACTACTTGGGTGAGTCCTTTAGAGGAACATGTCATGGATGATTGCATCAGTAGTTTAATCATTGATGGAAAGTATTGATATTGTGATCTTCACAATGGATAATGGTTGCTTACCCACAAGCAAGTGCTAGATACTTCTTTATACAATAAAGCTTCCTTTGGGTGAGTGATGTTCAATCATGCATTCTCACTAGTTGAAATCTTGTGCAAGTTACCTATGTAAGCATGTATGAGTATACATTTAATGCCTAAATTTACTTGTTCCTTTGAGGGAAAGCAATGAAAATAGAAAAGTGAATTTAAGGCAATAAGCATTTATCATCTTTACCAAATAGTAAATGAGAGAGTAAATAAGAATTATTAACTTGTTATTACTATTTACTTGAGCAATGCTCTGTCCCTCAAGATTCTTATTTTATCATTGATTTGACCCCTGCATTAACTCTAGCTATAAATAGAAAATAGAAGCGGTGATGTTGAAGTTTCACTACTTTCCTTCTACCTCAAGTGCTAGCTATTTATTGGCTTGAGATGGCCAATCTAAGTCCTTCTAAGTGTCCTAACATGGGCAAAAAAGAAGATAAAGAAGGTTCTCATCGGTAAACATAAGTTGATGGAAGGTGAAGAGCATAAATCTTGCCCACTCATGAGTAAGAAGAAGGTGGTGTCTACTAAGGACAGTGGGCCCATTGTGAAGTCGAGCAAGGTGATAGTAGTTGTGCCTAAAAGGGCCATGAAAGTTGAACTGAGTATGAAGATGATGGATAGAAAGAGTTAGGAGAGAGTTCTTCTCCTTTCAAGCTCTAAAAATATGCCACTTACCACAAGGCATACCCTATGGCTATCCATATAACAGGGTGCTTGCCAAGTGTCGATGGTGTTATTCACCATCTTGTAGGTGGCTCTTCATTCTACCTTGACAGTAATGCAATCCTTAGTTGAGCCTATAGGTAGCCAAAGCTCATGATAGAGCAACTATGGAAATCATAAGCTACTATTAGATCGAGGTAAGTGGGACACCTCTAGGATCGTAGTACTGCTTAATTCATTTTGACTAGGCTAAATTCAAGGCAATCCATTAAATTTCTTCATTTAAATTCTTCTACATTTGTTTGGGAATGTAATATATGCATATGAGAGTCTACATGTATTTTAAAGTGGCTCACATGAGTTTGTTTGCATGTTATGAAGATCTAAAATTTTTCCCTCGGGTTGTCGCAATGCTAGGAAAGGTGGGGCCCTGGCACTAAGCTTTATTAAATTTTAAAAAAATAAACTAGCGCAGTAACATGGGGTTTGGCATCGATGTTCTATAAGCACCCAAAGTTAGCATTATAGTGCTGGCATGGTTTAGCACCGTGTCACTTAAGCAAAATTTTTATTAAAATATTATTTGTCACTCAAGGCAGTGAGCTAGAGGGAGATAGAGAGAGATTTTTAAAGATAGAAAGTCTATTTTGTGCTACTTTAAATATTTTTTAGCTATTGACCTAGTTTAGGAAGTTGCTGGAATCAATGTAGGAGATATTTTGCCTATCTCAATTTTCAAAAATATAAAAGTTTATGTATTTTTCTTATTTAAATTATAACTGTCACGACCCAACCCGGCCGGGACGGGTCCCGCTCGCATCGGGTCGTGGGGCCTGAACTTTCAGACTGACTGAACTGATTCCAGGATCTGGCTTTGGAATTTGTTTCAGAACTTTCTTCCAAACATTACTCACAAAAACAGACACACCCTGGAGCAGATTGATGTTACAATAACTTTGCTAGAAAAAAATGGGGAAAACTTGGTATCGACAAAAACTTTCATTGCGTAAATTTTTTTTATATTATAGAAACAATGAATCTAGATATTTAGGTTTTTTTTTTTGAAATTTTCACACTAAGGATTTGAAAATTATGCTATTTTAATTTATTAAAAAATAATTTTGATACTAAAAATTAATATTGTATCATAGTTAAAGCTTCAAGATAATGTTCTGAATAATCTTTAAGAATTTGGTTATGTTATGTAATAATACATTTATATATAGTAGTACATTTAGCTGCCTACCATTATAACATATTGTGAAAATCTGAAATAAGTTTATTTATATTTTAATTACTATAATGTAATGAATATTATGCACTTAATTGGTTGAAATATGTGATTCTAAAGAGTCCTGGGGTGGAAGGAGGAAGTTCTATTATTGTGCCAAGGGCACATTCTAGTACTATAAGCATATTCTGTTCTCAAAATTATTTAAATTTTATCTTTTGGGAGGCATAATAGTCAAAATTCTTTGAATTCAATCTATTGAGAGGCATAAGGGTTAGAAATCTTTGAATTCTTCTTGTTGGGAGGAATAATGTCAGATTCTTTGAATTCTTTCTGATAAGAAGTGCTTGTTTATTTATTTTTCTAGTACCAAAATTTGAATTCTTGATAACTCAAATTACTATTTTTCTATATAGTGATTTACTATATATTACTTTTAGCACTCAATTAAATATTTAATAATGTATTCATTTGAAAATTCAGATTGATAATTGTGGCATACTAAGTTGTGTTAGCTCATAGTTATTTCACCTTCTATTTTGAGGATCTGAGAGGGGGAAAGGCTAGTTAAGTAGCAATATTAGGATATGATCTATGTCTATAGAGGTATTTCTTTCTTTTGATTATGTATAATCATAGTTAGTTTTTATTATTATATTCTGCAGCTTAGTCTATAGTCATGCATTTTAGTTATACAAACATTTTGATGATTAATGAAAAGAGAATTTTATGGATGAGTTTAATTTCATTGTATTGGATGTTATTAATAGTCATGTGTTTATTATTATTTTAAAGTTAAAATTGGATGAAATTTTTCAATAATTTATAAAACTTAGATATTGGGATTTGCCTATTGAAAACATACATAATATGGCCTGACTAGTTTGTGGGTCTTATTAAGTCAGGCTGTGATAGTAAGAACAATTCATTTTTTTAGAGAATTAAGTCTAGAAGTTGAGTTCTCTGTCCTTGAGCAAACCAACAGTCCATCAAATGTCAATCGAGCTTCTAGATTACCCCCAAACAAGTTTAAAGAATTGGTGCTGACAAAATTAGCATTATGCTTGTATATGAGAACTATAAATCTTTTTAATAAGATATATGAGATTCAATTTAATCTCCTAAATAAATAATTAATCCTTTATAATCATTCCCCTCTGTACCATAGAAGCGACCCCATAAGCGTCAGGCATAACATCTTTGCTCAGCCTAACCTCAAAGCTCAATTAATTATGAAACAAATTATGAGACATCTCCTGGTATAAGTGGTTAGGGTGTCGAGATCTTTATTCTAAGTTCACCTTCTTTGGATGCTCTCATTGAATGAGTACACACCTTGGATGAAGAGCTTGCCCGTGCCTATGCCATGCTAAGGGATGAATCAAAGACATTGAGATGGAAAGCTTAGATATTTCACAAGGAGGTGCTAGAGTACAAATAGTGTTGATGACAACTTATTTTCTTCTAAAGTCATTGTGGTTAAGTCAGTTTTAGGCTGACGAGTGCTTCATAATAGATTGTTAAGTCCTGATTACATATATTATGATTTATTTCACTATAGGAAATTCAGCTATTTCCGGTGGCTATTACCGGCGGTCCTATAGCTGTCAGTATTACCAGTGGCTAAACCGGCAGTTTGACTGCCGGTAATAACTAACAGTTTGACCGCCGGTAATAACCAGCATTTCACCACCGAAATTAGTGGCGTTTTAATAACCGCGGGTTGTGGCGCTGGTTTAACTTAATATCGGTGCCTTAAGCGGGTGCTTAGACTTCCAGTAATAAGTATTTAGTTTTCGGCAGTCTAAATTTCTAGAACACCACCAGAAAAAGACCTAAAATTACCCATCTCATGCCTTCCTCCTCACTTCTTTGCATTTCCTCTCACTGCTGCAGACACTCACCCCTTCTCGCGATCACGCCTCCTATGCAGGAATCCGATGCCGACAACCTCCCTCCGGCTAAAGATCTCAACCCCAAGCCGAACCCTTCTCCTCTCCGGTCTCCTTGAGTCGCACGCCCCAAACTTTTTCTCCAGTCGTCGGACTCGTCCACCTCCTCTTCGCTAATCACTGGATCTCCTCTTGTAGGTAAAATCCTTGTGTTCAAATGCTAGGTAGTTTTACTATGTATTTTCTTATTTCAGTTGGATTACATGATCTTAAGCCCATATCTTTTTTATTTTAGTCATTGATATTCTCACTAGACGTTTTAAAACGTTGTAACCTAGTGTATGCTTTTTGCTGATGTATTCTTCTTGTTTATAAACTCTCACCAGTTTCCAATCCCAACATAATTCAAGTTTTTCTCTCTCTCTCTCTCTCTCTTGTGGTAAATTTGGATTGAATTCTATATCAAGAATGATTTTCTTAATGGTGTCTTTGTTGAAAAAATATACATGAAGATCCCATTTATAGTGAAAAATTAGAGAACATCAATAACATATGCCGACATAGAAAAATCTATATGGCCTTGAGTAAATTTTTCGTCTTTGGTTTGAGAAATTGTTTAAATATATTGAAAAGTGTAGGTATACTTAGTGTCAATCTTATCACACTTTTTTTATCAATTACTCACGTAAAAAATAAAAAGAAATTCTTGTTGTATATGCATAAATGTTATTTTTACATATTACTTTGAGTAATAGCTAATCAGATTAGAAGTTTTTCAATCAAGAGAATTTGAGATCAATGGCTTGGGAATTGTAAGGTAATTTCTTGGTATGAAAGTGGCATAATCAAAATAGTTTTTTTTTTCCAAAGAAATTATGTTATTGATCTAGTCAAAAAAATATTAATGTTTGGATATAAGCCCTCAAAAATCCAATGAACCCAACAACAAAAAAAAGGGGATAACTACTACAAGATGCTTATTGATAAGGTCAAGATCTACAGCCTTATAGGAAAACATCTCTCTTTCTCACTTGTCTTGGCATTGAGTTTCATGTTAGTATTGTAAGCCAATGCATAAACGAACCTACTCAAAACCATATGGAAGTTAGTGTCAACATCCTGAGGCATCCCAAAATGACACCAAGAAAAGGCTTGCTATATAAAAAGTCTTCTAAAAAGGAAATTTAAATTTTCATAGATGATGATTGGGTTGGAGATGCATTAGACTAGTGATCCACCTTTGGTTATTGTATTTATGTATGTGAAAATTTAGTTACATAGAGAAGTAAGAAATTGTATATGAAAAAAGTAGTGTTTAAATTGAAGATAGGGCAATGACACTTTATATTTGCAAATGAATGTGCTTAAAAATATTTTTAGAAATAAATTATCAAGGGAAAAATTCTTGTAAAGTGTATTATGACAACTATGCTGCTATAAATATTGCATAAAATTCTATTTGTCATGATAATAAATAAATTGAGGTATATTAACATTTAATCTCATAAAAAATGCGCTAGCCAACTAAATTATGTTTTAACAATCTTTCTAACTGCAAATATTTTCACCATAGTTTTATCTAGAATCTATTTTGGTAAAATAAGTAACAAGTTAAACGTGGTCAACATTTAACACAGCTTGAGAGAATAATCCTAAATTCACATCCAAAACCTTTCTATCTACAACAATGCAATAATCTATAGTCAGCAGCTTCTCATCACACATTCCAATACTTAGTGGACATCAACTTTCCACCACAACAATCAAGCAATTAGTGGGTGATCGCATTCCATGTTTGCTGTGTAGTTACTTTTTTATTCTAGAGTAGAGGATTGGTTTCCAAATTTTGTTTCTTTCCTTATTAGTTTTATATTTTTTTAGTTTTTTGTGTACATCTTCTCATCTTATTTTTAACATAGAATAAGGGAATATAATTTAGTCATGCATTTTTTATTTTCTATTTCAACCCTTCTCTTTCTAATAATAATAATAATAATAATAATAATTCCCATGCAATAGGTAGTCATTAGCCAAGTTTTTCATTTTGTCACATAAATTATTTATATTGTCTTGTTGTATTTATTGGATGGTTGATGAATGCATTCCAATTCAAGCAAAGTACGCTTGTTCGAAAGTAAAACACGTACACTTGAAATCTGCAAGATTATTTGAACTAAAAAGTCATGATTGTCACATAATTATGAAGGTTCTCCTTCCGATCATAGTATTACATATCAAATATGTTGACTGAGCTTAGCATTTTCTTCAAAGACCTGTGTTTATCTAAACTAAGCAAAGATGCTTTACGGAGGAGCGAGGACAACATATCAATCATCCTCTACAAGTTAGAAAAAAATCTTCCCCGAGATTTTTTGATTCTATGAAACATCTTTCATTCCATCTACCTTATGAAGCTATAGTTGGTGGACATGTACAATATCGTTGGATGTATTCTTTCGAGAGGTAAAACATGTTTTTATTAAGTTTTCAATATTTTGAATAAGTTGAAAATATATGTTTATTAACCTGATAATTGTAATTATTTAATAGATATTTAAACAAGTTAAAAAAAATATGTTAAGAATAAAGCATAATCAAAATGATCGATCTGTGAGGCATATTTGTCGCAAGAAACCACTCACTTCTGCTCCTGCTACTTCGAGCTCCATGTAAGGAGTACACAAACAAAGATTGGTCGTAACATGGACTTTGATATAGAAGAACAATCACAAATTTCACTATCAATCATTAAAAGCCATGGAAAGACCAGTGGCAAATGTGTTGAAAGATTTTTTAATGATTTAGAAATCAAAATAGCAAATTTATATGTAATACTGAATTGTGAAGAAGTACAATCAATCTTAGAGTAAGTTCTTCCATAATGTGCATAATGAGTAATATTTATTTGAAATATCAAAGTATTATTTAAATGATTTGTCTTCAGGTAATAAATAATTTGTCTCTTATAGATTCTATGGATATTTAGCAAGTTATTGCAAATGAATTCCCAGCTTGGCTTTGATCTTATGTGAGTTCATAAATTTTAAAATATTTATTTGAATTACATCTTATTTAATAATTAAAACCCTAACATTTAAAAAAAAATTAGGTACATAATCCTGATAACAATTATTTCGATAAAGGTTTGCAAGCACTAGCATGGGGCCCAATATGAAAAGTAAAGATCTGACCAATATATATAGTGAATGGGTTCAAATTTCATACCAAGTCATGGAGTGAAGGAAGAAAAACTAAAAAATATGGAGTACGTGTTAGAGGAAAAACTCATGAAGAATATGAGTGTGATTATTATGTTATTTTGAATGAGATTCTTGACCTGGAGTACCCAGACAAAGATGAGAACTTTTTATGCTTGTTTAAATGTCAATGGTATGATCAAATACATAATAGAGGCATAAGGGTTCATCCTGTGTAAGGTTTAGTATATGTAAAACATAGTAAAAGATATGGGAAGTTTGATCCATTTATGTTAGCAAGTCAAGCTATTTAAGTTTATTTCAGCAAATATCTCAATGGTCATAAGGATAAACAAGATTGGCTAGCTATCATAAAAATAAAAGCACAGGGGATAATTGATCAACAATACATTGTGGCATCTGCACATCAAGATGATGAGATGTTAAGTTGAGTATTGAAATGCAGTTAGAAGATGTGAATAGTTAACTAGCTCAGCAAGTGAGAACGAGAATGAAAGTAAAGATACCCTGAAGAGCAATAAAAATATTTCTGATTTTGAATAGTTTTTATAATTTAGAATTATAGTTTTTGTATTTTATAATTATAAAATTATAGTTTTTATAATATTTCTGAGTAGTTTTTGTACTTATAGGATTATATTTTTTGAAATTTATCATTCATGTAATATCTCTTGTCAAATCTATTCTGAATGTTAATCATTATATTATTGTGTATTCTATAATTATAATGTATTATGTAATTCTTTATGTTTATAATTCATTATTGTGATTTCTATAATTTTATTATTATTTATATTGTGTATATGTTATAATGCTTTACTAATTATTTTTTTAATGCAGATGGCTTCAGGAGACGATCCTCCTCGTATATACTTCTCCTCAAAGTTTTCTCGAAAAAAGTTGACTATTGGACCTAGCAGACCTACACATCCTGATGATAGTGCGGAGAAGAAATCAGTTCCACCAGTTATATCATCACCACCACCACCTAGGAGCAGCAGCAGTCCCTGAGTATTGAGTAGGGTTAGGGCCAGTCAGATCCACCTGTTGTTGGTGTACCACAACCCTTTTCTGGGTACTTTATTCCCTCCTCCACCAACCAATCCTTATTTTCCCTCTCTAAATCAGGTACATGTAGCTCCATTCAATCCATATTATCCCCCACCAATGTCACAAACTGGTCCATCAACCATCCCTTACTCTCCTTACCCCACTCTACCCATATTATTACCCATATCTAGTGCAACCATAACATGGTGGACCATCTACACCAGCAAAGGTTGGTGTTGGGGATCCTGCAGTTGCAACAGATAAGCGTCAATACATTGAGCTTGAGGGCGATACATAAGTTCAATTTATGTTAGGGTGTCCAAGATCTATTATTCTAAGGTCACCTCTTTGGATGCTCTCCATTGAATGAAGTAGCCGACACGCTTGGATGAAAGCTTGGCCGCATGCTATGCCCATGTTAACAGCGGATGAACAGTCAAGACAATTGAGTATGGAAAGCCTTTAGATATTTACAAGGAGGACTGTCTTATATCCGTACAATAGTGTTGTGATGATCGAACCTATTTTCTCCTGAAGCTTCGCTCTGAGCTGGTTAAGTCAGTCTTTAGGCTGGCGAGTGGCTTCATAATAGATTGGTTAAATCCAGATTACATATTTATGTATTTATTCTTACTATAGGAAATTCAGTCCTATTACGCGTGGCTGTATTCCTGGCAAGGTATCCTATAGGGCTGTCAAAGTAACACCGGCGGTCCTTATAGCTGTCAGTATTACCGCGGCTACACCGGCAGTGTGGTGACCCGCCGATAATAAACCCGCCACAGTTTTGCACCACCGGTAAACACACACCCAGCATTTCACCACCGAAATTATGCGTTTTTAATAACTGCTGGCTGTGGCGCTGGTTGTTCAATCTTCAATACCTCTTTAGGTGCTTAAACTGCTGCTTTTAATACTTCGCGGTAATAAGTATTTAGTTTTCGGCAGTCTAAATTGTTCAGATACACAACCAGAAAAGACCTTCACAACTTAACACATCACCACACACACATGCCTTTCCTCCTCACTTCTTTGGTTTTGCTCTCACCTACTGCAGAATTTACCCAAAAACTCCAAAACCTTCTCGCTGATGCACGCCTCTCTATGCAGGAATCCGATGCCTGACAACCTCGCCTCCGCTGAAGACTCTAACCACCAAAGCGAACCTTCTCTCTCCGGTCTCATTGAGTGCTAGCCCCAAACTTTCTCCAGTCGTCGGACTTGCATTCACCTCTCTTCGCTAATTCCGATCTCTCGCTGTAGTAAAATCCTTTTGTTAGTTAAAATGCTAGGTAGTTTTTATCTAAGTTTTGCATTTAATTTCAGTGGATTACATAACGGGATGTGGGGGGGGGGGGGGGACTTAAGCCATATGCTTTTTTATTTAGTCATGAAATTCTCAACTAACATTTTAAAATCGTTGACTAACCTAGTGTATGTTTTTTGCTGATGTATGTGTTCCTTCTTGTTTTATAAACTCTCTACCGTTTCCAAATCAACATAATTCAAGTTTTCTTTCTCTCTCTCTCTGTGGTCAAATTTGGAATTCGAATCTCTATAATCATAAATTGATTTTCTTAATGGTGTCATTGTTGAAAAAATATACATGATGATCTCATTTATTAGTGAAAAATTAGAAGACACTTCATACGAACATTACTGCCGAACATAGAAAATCGATAATTGGCTTCGAGTAATATTTCAGTCTTTGGTTTCGAGAATTTATTAAATAATTGAAAATTTGGTACGGTATTATCCTTTTAGTGTCAATCTTAGGTAGCAACTTTTTTATCATTACTCACGGTAAAAAAATAAAAAGAAATTAATTGATCCTTAGTCATTGGAAAATAATTCTTACGATTCTAATACTATATATTAGTTCTGAGGTAATAGCTAATGCAGATTAGAATTTTTTCTATCAAAGAATATTTGAAGATCAATGGCTTGATGATAAGGTAATTTCATTGGTATGAAAGTGGCAAATAAAATAGTTTTTTTTCCAAAGAAATTATATTATTGATCTAGTTCCAAAAAATATTAATGTTTGGATATACAGCCTCAAAAAATCCATGAACCCAACAACAAAAAAAGGTGATAACTACCAAGAATGCTTATTGATAAGGTCAAGATCTACTGCTTATAGGAAACATCTCTCTTTCTCACTTGTTTGGCATTGAGTTTTCATGTTTATTATTGTAAGCCAATGCATAACACGAACTACTGCAAAACGCAATGGAAGTTAGTGTCAACATCCTGAGGCATCCCAAAGATTGACACTCAAGAAAAGCTTGGCTATATCTAAAAGTTCTTCTAAAAAGGAATTTAAATTTATAGATGAATGATTGGGTTGGAGATGCAAGTTAGAAGCTAGTGGACCACCTTTGGTAGTGTATTTATGTAGTGAAAATTGTTGCATAGAGAAGTAAGATAATGTTGTGGAAAAAAGTAGTGTTTATAATTTGAAGATAGGGCAATGATGCACTTAATTTTGCAATGAATGTGGCTTAAAAATATTTCGTTAGAAATAATTATCAGGGAAAAATTCTGAAACTGGTGTATTATGACAACTACTGCTACTAGTAATATGCACTATTTAATTCTATTTTGTCGGATGACAATAAATATTGAGGTAATTACATTCTATCTCATAAAAAATGCATCTAGCCAACTAAATTATGTTTTAAACAAATCTTTCAACTGCAAATTCTTCACCATAGTTTTATCTATGAATCTATTTGGTAAAATAGTAACAAGTTATAAACATGTCAACTATTTAACACAGCTTTGAGAGAATAATCTAAATAATCCTAAACTTTCACACTACAACAATGCAAGATCTATAAGTCACAAGCTTCATCCACACTTCAATAATTATGGAATACTTTCCACCACAACAATCAAGCAATTAGCGGTGATCGGCATTCCATGTTTGGCCGTGTAGTTACTTTTTATTCTAGAGTGGAGGATTGGTTTCCAATTTGTTCTTTCTCTTAATTAGTTTTATATTTTTTTAGTTATTCGTGTACATCTTCTCATTTTTTTTAACATAGAATAAGGGAATATAAATTTAATTCATGCATTTTTTTATTTTCCTATTTCATCCCTTCCTTTCTAATAAAACTAATAAAACTAATAATTCCATGCAATAGGTAGTCATTAGCCATTTAGTTTTCATTTTGTACACATAAATTTATTTATATTGTCTTGTGTATTTATTGGATGGTTGATGGAAATGCAATTCCATTAAGTAAAGTACACTTATTCGAAGTAAAAACACGTACAGTTGAAATCTGCGAGGTTATTTGAAACTAAAAAGTCCTGATTGTCACATAATTAATGAGGTCTCCTTCACGATCATAGTATTTATGTCTCAACAACAGAATTTACATATCAATATGTTGACAGGCTTAGCATTTTCTTAAAACCTATGTTTATCTAATACTAACAAAGATGCTTTAAACGGAGGAGCGAGGACAACATCGTTCAATCATCCTCTACAGTAAAACACAAATCTTTGCTTCGAGATTTTGATTCTGGAACATCTTTTCAGTCCTACTACCCTTATGACAGCTATAGTTCGGTGGACCTTGTACGAATTCGTTGGACTGTATCCTTTCCGAAGGGTCAAAACTGTTTTTATATTAAGTTTTTATTCATTTTTGAAAAAGTTGAAAAATATTTTTTATTACCTGATAATATGTTAATTATTTATATGTATTTTAATACAAGTTAAAACAAATATGTTAAGAATAAAGCACAATCAAGATGTGACTCGTGAGCATATTTGTCGCAAGAAATCACTCCTTCTGCTCTGCTACTTGAGATCCATGTAGAGGGAGTACACAACAAGAGACTGTCGTAACATGGACTTTGATATAGAAGAATCAATCACATAATTGTCACACTATAAATCATTTAAAATCATGGAAAGTCAGGCAAATGTGTTTGAAAGATTTTTCAAACGATTAGAAATCAAAATAACGCAAAATTTATATGTATACTGAACTGTGAAGAATTACAATCATTTAGAGTAATTTCCATAATGGTCATAATGTAGGTAAATTTTAATTTGAACATATCAAAGTAATATTTAATGATTTGTCGTTCAGTTATTTCAAAATAATTTGTCTCTATAGATTCTACGGATCATTGAGCAAGTTATTGGCAAATGAAATTCCCAGCTTGGCTTTATCTATGTGAGTTCATAAATTTTAAAATATTATTTGAATACAATCTATTTAATAATTAAAACCCTAAACTTTAAAAAAAATTAGGTGCATAATCGATTAACATTATTTCGATAAAGGTTTGCACAGCACTAGCATGGGGCCCAATATGAAAGACTAAAGATCTGACCAATATATATAAGTGAATGGGTTCAATTTCATAGCAAGTATGGAGTGAAGGAGAAAAACTAAAAAATATGGAGTAACGGTTAGAGAAAAACCATGAAGAAGATAATGATGATATTATATTTTTGAATGAGATTACTTGACTCGTGGAGTACCCATACAAAGATGAAACTTTTAATGCTTGTTTATAAATGTCAAATGGTATGATCAAACATACTATAATAGAGGCATAAGGGTTCATCCTGTGTATGGTTAGTATATGTAAAATGTAGTAAAGATATGGGCAGTTTGATCCATTTTATGTTAGCAGTCAAGACTATTAATACAATTTATTTCAGCAAATATCTCAATGCATAAGGATAAACAATTGCTTAGCATCTATAAAAAAGCATGAAAGAGCACGGAAATTATCATGCCCAATACATTGTGGCAGTCTGCACTCAAGATGACGAGAATTAAGTTGAGTATTGAATGTGCCAGTTAGAGATTGAATTAGTTAACTAGCTAGCAAGTGAGAACGAAGAATGAATAAAAGATACCCTGAAGAAGCAATAAAATTTTCTATTCTGAATAGTTTTATTTAGAAATTAAGATTGATTTTGTATATTTTATAATTATAGAAATTATAGTTTTTAAATATTTCTAGTAGTTTTTGTAGGTAGTAGAATTATATTTTTTGAAAGTTATCAATTCAATGGTAACTATCTCTTTCAAATCTATTCTGATGTTAATCATTATTTATTGTGTATTCTATAATTAATTATGTTTGGATTATTAATGTATTATTCTTTATGTTTATAATCTCACTGTATTGTGATTTTCTATAATTTATTATATTATTTTATTTGAGCAGTTGGGCAGCAGATAAGCGTCAATACATTGAGCTGAGGGCCGATACATAACGTTCAATTTATTTTTAATAAGTTTATATAGATTTGATATCTTTATCTGTTATTCGCAGAAAATTTTTAACGGCGCTGCTGGGCTTCAATGCCTTCAAGTCCACCTACCCCAAGATTCAAGATATGCATAAGGAGTAAATATGATGCTGCCTTACCTATCATGGAAAAAGATCCCAAAAGAAGTTAGGGAATATATGATTTAGAGAATTTCAAAGTATACTTATTATGGCATGAATTAAAATATTTTAATTAAATTACATATTAATATTATTTGTTATGCTTATATTTTTTTAACAGAAAAGATTTTAAAGTTGTGCTTGAGCATAGGCACGAGAATCATAACAAATTTTTGAATAGGAGAGGATCGACCCGTCTTAGGGAATGTTTAGCGGACATTTAGAAAGTCTGGCATCATCCAATATGAACT
>NW_021319178.1:6354892-6444705 GCF_001605985.2 Dendrobium catenatum | reverse complement strand
ATAAATTGGAGAGGGCGTATGGGCAGATCTGAGTGGGGCTTGGGCGAGCCCTGAGTTCATAAAAATAAGAGAGCAAAATAAGCAGAATATAACATCTGATTATGGGGGTTTAGGAAGCTCCCTTCATACTGGTAGATTTATTTCTCATATGGAGCATAGACGATGATGAGTTAATTTAATAAATATTTGTATATTATTTTAAATATATCTTTTATTTTCAAAAAAAAAATCTTGACCGAGAGCCCACACAACTGGAGTTACATATGAGGACTCACAAACATCAAGCTGACCATCAGTGGGTAGATGAAAAAGCTAAAAAAGCTCACATGAGTATAATTTTTTTGAGTTTTGCAATAGAAATTTAATATAAAAAAAACTTATTCTAAAATTAATATATTTTATGGATTTATTCTCGTAGGATGATTTTATACGAGCTCGAGAAAGTCATCAGTCTATTGGTGAGGGATCATCTTCAGGATCGACCCAGTATTCTGAGTATCATATATGGTCAGATGTTGTTGGAGGAAGGTAGAGGGGGAGGGTATATTGCTTGGGTTCGTAAGGCTATGCTTATGAGGGCAATTCATCCACCTCAGCATTTTGTAATCCAAGTGGAGCTGAAGAAAGTGTAACTCAAAGGGTTACAGTGCTGACAAGAGAGATAGAAGAGATGAGAAATGTTCAAAATGAGATACAAGCAGAGCTACGATCTTATAGAGATGAAAATCAAAAGAAGAAAGAGTAAGGGCAGCCATATGCATCACCAGACAGTGAGGACATGGAGGATGATTAGTACTCTTATTTGTTTGTTGAACTTATGTGTGAACTTATTTGGTTTAAATAATTGGTTTGATGAACTTGTTCTGTGTAATCAATGATTTTATTTGTTGAGTTTAAACATTAGTACTCTTCTTTTGTTTGATGAGTTTATTTATTTTGATGAGTATTGTAGAAATTATAATAGTTGTGACTGATTATAGTGGTGTGTTGCCCATATTTGTCAGAGCTTTGTTATCTTTTTTATGCAGGTTTAGACTTTAGGGTAAAATTTAGTAAATTGGAGGGGAGGTTGTCATTTTTTTTTTCAGATGCTACAGGTTTTCGGCGGCCAATCGCCTGTTTGGCCGCAAGAAACATCAATACCGGATGACTTTTAAAAGCCGCCAGAATTTAACTAAAGCCGCCAGTACTTACCGGCAGTTATCCGATGATAAGCCGGCAGTTTAGCCGCCAGTACTTCCAGCGATTCTAATAGCCGATAAACCGCCGGTAATTAACCGGCAATCGCTGGCTGTCATCCGTCGATGTTCCAGCAATTTAGCCGCCAGTTATACCGACAATTTTGATAGCCGATACGCTGCCATTAACTAACTTTTGATGTACTGGCGTTATAACCGCCAGAAATTACCGGCAGCCAGAAAGCCGCCGGTTACTAAAACAGCCGAAAATTGGCCGTTGAAAACTGTTTCCTAAGCAGTTTTTACCGACTGTTGTTGAACTGCCAAAAAACCGCCGATGTTTTATAAAATTGTCAGAAATCATTAGTTAATCGACGGTAATAGCCGCCGGTAATAGAAGAATTTATGTAGTGTTTTTTCTTATATTTTGAGCAAAAAATAGGTAAAAATCATAAAAACTGAACTAGTGTTGTAGTGCCACAAACTTGGTGTCGCAATGCCAGCCCTTCAGCACTGCAAAAAAGAGCACTAAAAAAAAATTTTATGGAGAGCTTAATACGGAAGCACTTTCTAGGAAGCACCACAATGCCAAATGGATTGCTGCGGCACCAAATTGCCCAACTCTATGGCAAGAGAAGGTTGAACCAATGAACTAATGCGATGAATGGTGAATCGATATGCCATTTCAATAGCATCATAGCTCCACCAAACTAGCATTGTGGAGCCAATTTAGTTATTTTGTAAAAGTATAAATAGTAACCTTAGTGTTTATGTAATTAAGGGATGGCACATTGTTGAGTCATGCGTATGTGTGTAAGTTAGAGAGTGTGAGGGGTTGTTCTTAAGAGGGGGTGTCTCTTGTATACTTATTTGGAGTATTGTATTGGTATAGATCAAAGTGGAGAAGTGCAAAGGAGTGTGTACCATAGATCTAGGGTATTTCTAACCATTCTTCTATTATTTATCTTTTTTTATAATTTGTAAATTGTTATTATGTAAAGTGAAATAAAATATCTGTTGTGTAAAATTGCCTCTATGTGTAACTAAGCCTTTATTCTAAATCTACGATTATTTAAAATCCATGTATTGCATAAAATATGTTTAATCTTTATAGTATTCATAATGTTTTTAATTCCTTGAAGCTTTATTTAGTTTATTTTAAGGCCTAAAAACTTAAAACCTATGTAATATACGGTCTCGATGGAGGAGTAGACAAATAATTATGAGTTTTAAAATGTAATCAAGCCATAATATTGGCATATGATGGTTAGAATTATAGGATCTTAAAGATATAGTAGAAATATAATAAGGAGGAATCCTAGCTAACACTCCAACAAGCTCGACGGAAATAAGGAGTACTTATGCCCTGATTCATATTGATAATAGGTAGAAAATCACTCTAATGCAATATTTTTAAACATAATAGGTTCAAAACTTTTATAAATACTGAATTTACTTTATGCATTTGTAGCTTCTTATTTGAAATTTGCACATCCTAGTTTTCATGAGTAGGCTAGAGAGTTTTTTTATGCTTTCTTTGACTCTGCTTAGCAATAGGCTATAAAATCACTTTAACTTTTATAAACATACTAGTTTAATAGGAAGTACTAAAATAAATCTATAAAATTTTAGGAATCCCAATGGGCAATACTCTTCTTATCACTTTATTACTTGACATGACACATGTTCTTGCATAAATTAGGGCTTACACAAACGCAAATTAAACCAACTTTAGAGAACCTAACAGTGTGTGTAAGCCCCATGGTGAATTGTTCAGAAATCCTCGTAGGTGATACTCTTTTATGTGTTTGATTACTCTTTTGGTGAGTTGCTCACTTTTTATCTTCTAATATACTTTCTCACCATTGTAATTAGATGTTCTGTATACAATAAGTGTCTTGTTTTTTTTTTTTTTAAATATGAGTCTGCATTTCTATTTTAGGAGCAACTATTTGTCAATTGGTTTTGAAAAACCTTCATTGGGTGAGTGAAGGGAAACTCTATGAGGAGTGAGTCAAAGATGACTATTTATTTGTGATTTAAGGATAATTTCAAGATTTACTTAGGGTGCACGAATAAGTCCTTATTATGATCTTAGCACAACGATAGTGCGAAGATAGATCTTTCCATAATGATGAAGATATAGATGAGATCTTGTTCACCCTTTTGGATTTTCTCTCCTACGCATTTCTTTTCTCATCACTCTCTTCTAACTCTTAACTCATGCCTGCTTTGCCTTTTGATCTAGAGTTTATGGCATTTAGGTAATTTTGGATATTTTTGGGGTATGACTTAAGGTTGATCTTATGGGATCCACTACTTATCTAGGGTCACTAATGAGTATTCTAAGGTTCCCAAGAGATTAATGCGTCAATCTAAAGGCTAATTGAATCATGGATAGTCAAATTAGGCCCATGGGGCCCACCTATGAATTTACTTGGGTTTTGGGTATTGGATTGACTTTATCCCTTCACAAGCACATTTGTGAATAGTTAAAATGTTTCAAATGATGTTTCAAAGGTTTAACAGAGTCTTTAAGTTCTTTTAAAGACAAAATAAGGTTAGTTTAACTTAAGGACCCTAAGGCTTCTATGGAAAGATAAATTAAGGTTTTGGGTTTTATAGAACTAGTCATAGCTAAGTCCTTGAACATCCACCTAAGAGGATCCTATAGGGAAGGAATCTACCCTAAGGTAAGAAACCTAAGTGAAAATACTAAGCTATAATGGAATGAATTCAGCCTCATTCAAAAATGAGGGCAACAATGGATGAGTTGGATGAAGTACATGTAGACCCTTTTCTCTAGCGTGGCCTGCTTCTCTCATGCAAGTATCTTAGGAAAATTTTTGGGGAGAGTGACTTGGTTGAGACTTTGGGACCTAGTATGTAGAATGATTCTATGACGGTGAGTCCTTAGAAATGATGAACAAGTCCCTAGGAACGAGAGCTGGCCCTAGGAATGAGGGACGAGCCTCTAAGTGGAAGAGGATATAAGTCAGGAATGATTTCAGTCATTAAATTCATGGACGTAGGCTTCATGGGTGTGCACTTCTTGCAGCTTGATTATGAACATATGCAATAGATGTTTGGCAATGCTTGCGGACAAATGTTGTGGGAAAGTAAGTTATGTTGGGGAAAGTGTACTTCAAAGCAAAGACTCTTTTTGCTAGTCCTTTAGAGGAACCCGCTGAGGGTCTTTACATCCATGATTTGATCATTTAGGGGGAGTCTGCATGTTGTGATTTCCACAAAGGTGAGTGGTTCCTTGTCAACAGGTTGGTGTTAGGGACTACTCTATAAGACAAAGCTTCCTTTGGGCTAGTGTTTATTTCCATCGTCTACTCCCATTGATCAAGCTTCTTGACAATAATTTGTTCAAATATCTAAGTTGCCTATATGAGCATGTATGAGTAAACAATATACTCAAAAAAATTATATGAGATTAGGATTTTATCAATTTTCATGATAATCTAATCATTCATCAAGCAAAAAAGAATATTTTAACGATGATCGAATAACATTTTTAAATTATATTTAGCTCTATATATTTTATCAATCAAAATCATCCAATATATGTAATAAACTCTCACAACATATTTCCATACAATCACTTGAAACTCTCACAACATAAAAATGATAAGGCCATCTTTGGCAATTCTTGAATATATGCATGCCACTAACTTTATTGATACCAAAAAAATAAAAAAAAAAATTGATTTTTAATTTGCAGTCCATAAATTCAAATTTTAATTAGCAAAAAATTCATATTCTCCTCCTATTAGAAAAAAAATCTAATTTATATGCATAGATATGACAACCCCACTGTCTACCTTCTGGGTCCGGAATTGGGCATGGGGGATGTGGGGGTGTGGGCAAGAAGCTGCCTACATCAATAAATAGTGCTTGCTGGCTGTCTCCTTTGCCAACCCAGCCTTGCTGTTCTGATAGCGAAAGGCTTCAATGTTAAGACTGATTAAAAAGGGCTTCAAATCTGAACTTCCAGCACAGCACTACTTCTCATAAGTTCTTAAGAAATTTGGGTTTTCTTAAGACTAAAATATGGTACAGAGATCATCTTCTCTTCTCAAAGCTATGTTCATTGCTCTACTTGTTCTTGCGGCTGCCAACTCCATAAAATGTCAAGGTTTTGAGTACTGAAAACTCTTCACACTTCTTTGCTGCAGCTTTTAATAAACTTACTAAATTACTTTCATGCATAACTAATCACTCACATGGCAACCATATAGTCATGAACAATGCTAGTTTATATTGATGATTTGCTTGATATGGCAGTGAAAGGCGCAGAGATATATGAGATCGACTACAAAGGGCCAGAAACACATTCATTTTGGCCTCCACCGAGATCCTCTCGCTCAGGTATCTATTGAACTGTTCAAATTTAGGCTTTGTTTGGGACAGCTTTTGTATTGCTTTTTAAAATGGCTTTCTTGTACAAAATTTCAAATTCAAGAAATTTTTGTATCAGAAATCTGTTTTAGAATGCAAGAAGAAAGTCGTCCCAAACAAAGCCTTAAACCAACGAATATAGCTGTTATAGGCTTTTGCTAATGTTTTATGTATTTATATAGGTCCAAGGTTGAGGCCACTGAAAGATAGAGCTGATAGAGTGGTAAATTATAATAAGCTCAGTTTTTTGGAAGAAAATATTGTTTAGTCAATAAATGTAGCTTTCTTTTGATCTATTGATTTACAGAGGAAACCTGGTCATGGATTACAGCAAAAGCGAAGCAATTGCAGGAAAGCTTTTATGTGTGGTTAGCTGAAGTTTATACAGTATTATATACTACCATGTAGAGAGAATCCAGTGCATTAAGATCTTCAAAGTGTGGCTGGAATCATAAAATCTATGGTAACATGCAGAAGTTTGAATGATTAAAATAGTAGCATAAGCTGAATCAGAATGATGTAAAACCTGGTCCAGATTAGAAGAAGAGCGGATCAAGAAAACACTTAAATTGAATGCTAATAACTGTAAGGAATTATCAAGTATTGGATCTAATAAAGCACAAGCTGAATATAATCCATTCATGATGAGAGTTTAGCATCAGAAATCTACATTCACCTGTTATCAGAAATCTACATCAGTGCTGCAATTGCATGCATTTGTTTGCAGAAAGAAATATCTATTTCAGTTCAAGTCAGTTTTGAGCTTGGAAGAAAAGGAGCATAGCTCCTCAAATTATTGAGAGATAATTTAAAAAAAAATTATTAGATTGGGGTCTCAGAGCACACTAAGGTTTCGTTTGGGACAGCTTTCGTACTGCTTTATAAAATAACTTTTTTAGTATAAAAATCTTTAATTTAAGAAAATTTTGTACTAAAATATTGTTTTAGAAAGCAGCAAAAAAGATGTCCCAAAAGAAGCCTAAGGGATGACTTATTTAGCTTTTTAGTACAAAATTTTCTTAAATTAAAAAAAAAAAAATTTGTACTAAAAAGTTGCTTCAGAAAACAGTAAGAAAGTCGTCCCAAACGAAGCCTATGCGTTATTTGAATATTATTATTTTTTCTTTGAAATTAAGATAAACATACAGATAGCCCTACAAATTAAATGCATTTAGACCATTCGTGCAAAGCCTGCAACAATTCATTGCCACCGCAGGATTTGCTGTCAATTAAGAGCTCTCGTTGCATGCTACTACAGATTATTGCAGATCATTTTCATTCTACATGTTAGCTCTGGAGATACTGATGGGACTAGCTCTGAATATAAGTAGTCCATTTAATAAATACTTTTAAAAATTAAAGAACAGAAATTACCCATAAAAATTAATGTTTTTTTTGTAATATTATTAATATTCGAAGAAATATTTGTTTAGGGTTTATGATTTTATTTTATTTTTTTTATTTATGTGTTTGGGGTGGTGGCCATTTGTCTCTTGAAACTAAGCTGTAGTTAAGATTCATGACATGTTCTTTGATGGCAATAATATTCAAATAATAATTAATGTGTCGTTATAAGAATCATTTGATCAAGAAAGAATTTTAATGTAATTTAAATTGAAAATTTTTAGAATTTAAATTAATGATCATTTGAACCCCAATGTCTGCAAACTTATATTCAAAATAAACATTTCAACGAGATAAGTCTAACAGCATTAAAAGAGTTTGATCTGAGTCTAAGTAAGCTTAAATCAATCACTTCAAGCATCATTGTCATTGTCAACTACCATCATCATCCAAATGCCATCATCAGACTATAATCGCCCAACTGCAACCATTTCATTCACCAACGATCGTCTGACCCTTATCCAAGCATTGCTCGACTGTTATCAGTCAATAGTTATGGCCCAAATAAACTTAATTAGACTGTTGTCATCATCCATCCGCTATCTTTGATACAATCTCTACTACAACTACATTAGACTAAGCTTGAGTTTAGTACTTTGTAATCATGTTAAATCAAATTGAGGAGAAAAGCAAACATTTGTAGTTTTACTTATGTAGTGTATCTTTCTAAATAGACCAAGCCTCGTGATTTTTTATCTAGTGTCTCTAGCTTTCCTCTATTTTATTTGTGTGTATAAGATTTTTATGCAAAATTAGAATGTAAAATCATCTCACTATGCAAAATTTTAACACTCAACAAAGATGTTTGCTACACAAATCCAACATGAGTTTACACTCAAATATGGATTATCAAGGAATAGTTATAAGAAAATTTATTTCTCATGTGTATCAAGATGTAAGGCGTATTTTCACAAATATTATGATGCATATGGAGCGTAAATCAAGGCTTCAAACACTACAGGAAAAATGCCTTCTTTTGTGGTTAATAGGTCTTCAGAAATAGCGGCTAAAATACCGGTGGGTTTGATGATGGAAATTGGTGTACCATTCTTCGATGGAATTTCTGACAGAAAATACCTCCGATATTAAGTAAACTGTCAGTTTTTTCAGGTGAAAATTCTGGTAGAGAAAGCCCTACTTTAATGTTCTGATATGTGCTTCATCAAATTATACAAATTCTCTTTGTCGCGTCCATTCTCACGCGAAAGCCCTTTCCTGTTTGCTACTCAAATGACTCTTCAAATTGGTCATTCCCCTCAATTTTACTCTGTCCAACTTCATCTCCAAGGCTGTTCATCCTCTCTACTCACCCTTCACAATTGTTTCGTAAGTTTTCTCTGTCAATGATTTTGTTTTAGCCGCCACTGTTCATGGGATACCTCAAAAATGTGATATTGTTGGTTTGTTTATTGAGTGAATGTACATAGTAATTCTAAGAATTTGTGCATACAAGAAATTGTTATCTAGCTTAGGATGCTAATCGATTGATTTAACTTTGTATTTTACTATTTATTTATTAATGGGTTTGATATTTCTTTTCCATTGCTGCTTGTTTTGGATCCCTACGACTAGAGAAAGCCAGGGTTCTTGATTTTTAATTTTTATTGGTATTTATTTTTAACTAGTGATCTCTGATGATTAGCACTGGACCTTCTCAATCGCGATACTTTATGCTTAATGTTAATGAATTTATTTGGATCTAAGTTTTCTTTCTATGTTTTATTTGATTTTTTTATACAACATTTTATGTCATTATCATTCCCCTTATAGTTTTACTGTATTATAGAAGGTTTCTTAATTTCTGATGATTCTTATTGATGTTTTGAAGGCTAGTAGTATTGCGCTCAGTTCATACCATTTTTTATGAGAATTTTTCCCGCGTACTTCGCAGCTTGCTTTTACTTTTTTATTTATTTTTGCATTTGACAGGATTTAACTCAAATCGTGCCTAAATCTCACCTAAATCCTGCATCCAAACAGACCCTAATTTTGCAAGCAACACTACAAAAATCTAATTCGTCGTCATTGAGCTCATGTGTGTTAGCTCTAGGTAAGCCATCAATTTTGTTTTTTATATTTTTTTAATATTGTTAGTATTCATGACGTTACTAGTGTAGTGCCATATTTCTTGTATTTGTTATCTCTAACATTTATCATATTATGATTATAATTTTTATAACCTTATGTGGGCTCCAAAAATTCGCGCCCAGACCTCCCCTGCATAGGAGAGTTTTAACGATGTTCCGGGTCAAATTTTTAGAAGGCAGATGAGTTTGTAGATAAGACACTACCCAGAGATTTCGCCCTCATTTTATAAAGACTATAATCTGGTTCTAGGTTTCCCATAGGCGCAAGCACCTATGGTTAATTCCTATACTGGTTCAACCTTCCAATCAACAAGTGTTTAGTAGTGCGCCAGTAAATCCTCCAGTTAGCACAATGCTACAAGCATCTAGAGTACAAGATGTCCCCAAAGAAAAATCTAAAATCAATTCAGCTCCTCTCTAATCCACTCCTCAATATGCTCCAAGTTCATCTGAACCAGTGATAGTTAATAAACTTGAGAGTCTCATTACTGAGAAAATCAAGACTGTTATTGCATCTAAGCAAGCAGAAAAGTTTGTAAGTAAAGGGCGCCCATATCTTGCTGAGTATGATCAGGTGTCATATCCTAAGGGGTATTCAGTGCCAAAAATATGATCCACTTTGTAATCGAACAAAGCTTTAATACTTTCATCCTGATTAAGACAATTCGATCTTCATTCTGAGTGATATCTTTTTTATCAATATCGATTAGCATCTCATTTTCTGGCATTAACCATGCCACATAAGTTGAGGTCAACATCTTATTGTATCTCTCACACTTTGCTATAATTTTAAAAGCATGTTATGATTTTAAAAGCATGTAGAAGACAACAGTTATGATTTTAAAAGTATTATTTTTATGTATTCGTTCTCTATTCCAATATTGCAACTAAGAAATATTCAATTCTATAATCAAAGTATATTGAGAAACCTTGCTTGAAATAAAAGTTTTATTTTCTATGTGCAGCAGGAGAAAATAACAATTATGTTCTGTAGTGCTTCCATCAATGAAAGGATGAAATATTAAAAAACCACAAATTTATCTTGTGTAGTTTGGTATTCTGGAAAAATAAAAAAAAACTATACGAATGAGTCTATATTGAATTTATATATGAAAATAGTTGTATATAAGCTACTATTGGATTGAACGAATCTCATTTATATTCGATACAATCTAAATTTAAAAAAATATGTATAATTTTATTATAACATAATATGTGTGTCAATATATCATGTTGTATATATGTACAAATGTTATTAAAATTATTGTTCCATTCTTAGGTTTTGATATATCATCAAAAAATTATCTTGATCATGCACGAATATCGAGACAAAGTTAGGCTGGAAGCTTCAAAAGTTAAAATTGGGATCATCTGAGCTCATATTTCAGCAAATTTATAGTTGAACTGAGCGTCTCAAAAATACAAACCCAATGACACAAAATTCAACTCAATCCGAGCTCAAATGTGTCTAAAACAAAGACTTGAAGCGTTGTTGGAAGGTTCAAACCACAACTTGGATTACCAAACGTTTTACAAACATGACATGCTTATAGTTGAATCGAGCGGATCGACGAGATGAATCCAATGAGCCTAAGGATCATCAAATTTCGATATCATTAAGACCTTCAAATGTCTGACGAATGGTCTATAATCAAGGGATTCAATATCGGTTGTCCATCCAAACCACTCCCCATTTGTCTTTGATCCTCCTCCTATTTACGGGTCATGCCATCATTAAAAAACTATAAATAGCCTCTCATTTCTCTTAAGAGGGGACCCAAGCAAGAGGAGAAGAGAAGAAGAAGAAGAAGAGAAGAGGAGGGATAAAGCTCCTCCTCGTCCACTGCCGAAGTTCCGCCCGACTTTCAAGTGACGCCGAAATTCTGCCCGACTTCCAAGTGACACCGGAGTTCCGCCCTACTTTTAAGTGACGCCAAAGTTGCATTTGACTTTCAAGTGACGCCAAAGTTACGCCTGACTTCTAAGTGACGCCAAAACTCCGTCTGATCTCCAAGTGATGCTGAAATTCTGTCTGATCTCCAAGTGACTCTAGGATTCAGCTCAAATACACAACATCATTGAATCTCAAATTCTTGTTTGTAACTAGATTTCAATCATTGTAATCTGATCGTCATAAATTTGAAGGACGAGCTAGCATCTTGTACCTCAAGTAAATACTAGTGGAATTCTCTCAACTGGGCATGACCCCGTGATTTTTCCCTTTCCAGGATTTCCATGTAAAAATATTTGTGTCTTATATCTTTTATGTCTGTGATCTGGATATCCGTACAACACTAAGACAAAAAATTTAAAACTATCGCATCGTATATTCTAACCCGCAATAGGTTTCAACTAAAAAAAGAAGCTACGATCCTCTAGACTATACTTATGTTGAAATGGTAGATTTTTTGGTGCTTGATGAGGAATCACCTGGAGATCTTGACTTAGAGGAGTTGAAAATCGACGCTGCAATACATGCTGTTGAAGAAGCAAATATAGCATCAACTCAATCTATACCTGATAAGTGAAATATGAACATATCATTTAAATAAATTAGAAAATTACAATCTTATTTAATATTTTTTAATTTCTTATTGAAAGTGAACTAGAGAATTAAGGAGATAGAGATTAGGTGCATTTGTGATTGCAGATTTTGATAAAGCGGGACATGAAAACTCAACTTATGATGATATATTTCACGAAAAAAAACTAAGAGATATCTAATTTTCATTTTGTTGAATTATTAAAATTATTGAAATAAGAAAGATAAATATTAGTAACTTCATATATGTATTATGAATGTGTAGTCTTTTTTCTTATCAGTTAGTGTAAAGTGTCATAATCTTGCTATAATGTTTTGCTTATTTACATCATATTATATACACAATTATGATGAGTATCTTTTATTTATTTTATTTTTAGAGCTTCACTAATTGGAGATAGAAAGTATAAGATCTAAAAAAAATCATTTCATTTTTAACAGTTTTACATGCTAGAGAAAAAGAACTGAAAATGGTATGCACTCCTCAATGCCCAACGCATAAAATAGGCTCGACAATAGGTCTGCACTCTGCATTCCTCCCCCAATGCAATGTTGTTTGGTCATCCTGTCCGGGAACTGCACAGAAGAGAATTGAAACTTGTCATTTAAATTATCATTTTGATATTTTTATGCTTCTTAATCTTTTATTACTAATAGAAGTATCTTTTAATTTGTTATGTTTCATCTTCTTTTTTGAATGAGAACCTTAAGATGCTTTAGTTTTCTTAATATTGAGATGTTTAGTGAAAAGTGTAGATTTTAAATCATCTATTTAGACTATTTTCATCTATTTCCATTTAAATTCATATGAACATAAAATTGTGTTAATTCAATTTAGTTGATCATATGAGAATGGAAGCATCTGGAACTTAGAGTGTAGCTTCCAGTTGTATTGTGCACGAGAAAGTGGATATTACGTGAAATCATTTCATTGAGATTGAAGGAACTAATGTGAAGAGACAATTCAAATGTTTGCATTATGGTATTACATACAAAGGAGGAGGAATAAATACATGAAACAGCATCTAACAAAAGTTAAGGGCAATATAGCAGCCTGTAAGAAGGTTCCACATGATGTTCAATTTCAAATGCATGAGAACTTAAAAGAGATTTCAAAAAGAAAATAACAAGTACAGGAGTTGGACAGGACACCTTTTCCAATAAATGTTGAAGTAGAGGAAGAGATTATTCTTCCCTACCTAAATCACAATCCTGTAAAGCAAATCTATCAGAACTCGCTAAGGGGAAAAGAAAGATTGCTGATATTGACACTTTCTTTGCTCCAAGAACAAAATCAGGTTCCCAATCTTAAATTAAAAGTATCTTGGCCTCTAATAAAGTAGTTCACCATGCAGACATAATTGTAGCAAAATAATTTTTTGATTATTGCATCCCTTTAAATGCCTTAAATTTACAATATGCACAGAAAGCTATGGATGCTATAACTGCTATAGATCCTAGTTACAAGCTCCCCTCTTATTACAACATAAAGGTTAACCTACTTAAGGATTGTAAAGAGGAGTGTAGATTACTCATTGATAGCTATATAAATACTTGAAAGGACATGGGTTGTACTCTCATGACAAATGGATGAACTGATGATAGGAGTATAACATTAATAAATTTTATGATTTATAGTCCTCGTGGTGTATCTTTTTTGAAATTTGTGGATGCTTCATATATCATTGAAGATGCTAAGAACTTGTGCTCCTTATTTACTAAAGTTGTTGAGTGGGTAAGGCCATAAAATATTATTCAATTTGTCACTGATAATACTGCTAATTACAAAAAAGCAGGAGAGTTATTACATGAAAGATTTAATAATATCTATTAGTCATCTTGTGTTGCATATTATTTGAATTTGATTTTAAAAGACTTGGGCAACATGCCTCTCATTGATGCCTTATCAAGGAAAGTATCCAATGTGATGATTTTTGCTTATAATCATATTTATGTACTTGCATGGCTTAGGAAAAGGCCAGATTAGAAAGAGATCGTACATCCATGACCCATACTGTATGTAACAACTTTAATAACCTTGAAGAGTGTTTATGAGCATAAATATGATCTACATGCATTAATTATTAGCAAATTTTATGCAGATTCAAAGATATTAAACACCTATAAGGAGGAAAAGGCAGCTGTAATAATCTTAGATTTGAAGTTTTAGAATGATTGTTTAACAATTTAAAAGCTAGCAGGTCATTTGATCAGGTTGTTGTGCATTGATGACTTAGACGAGAAACCTCCACTTGGATATCTATATGATGGAATGTATAGAGCACGAAAGGTAATCAAAGGTATATCTAGAAATATTAAAAGATTGTATAAGCCATTCAATAGTATATTTAAAAGAAAATTGGATACTCAATTAAGACAGGGCATCCATGCAACAACATACTTTTTGAATCCTCAAATTCAATATAACAAGGAGAAGTATTGTATTATTGTCATAAGCAAGAAGTTATGCAAGGCCTTATTGAACTACTTGATAATAAGGACATTTGTCATAAACATACACTTGTAATGAGTGAGGTCAGATTATTCTGAGATAACTTAGAAAGTTTTAAAAAATTAATTGCTCTAATGATAGCAAAGGAAATTCAACCTAGTACTTATCTTTTCATTGCCAATGTTTATACCTTTTTTTAACATATATGCTTATTTACTAAGTTCTCTAATATCAAATTATGTAGATGAGTGGTGGAACATGTTTGGATCAGGAGCTCCCAACTTGCTGAAAGTAGCTATAAGAATTCTAAAAATCAAACATCATCATCATCAAGCTGCAAACAAAATTGGAGTATTTTTGAACAAATTCACTCAAAAAGATATAATCATTTGGAGCATCAAAGATTGAACGACCTCATTTATATTCGATATAATCTAAATTTAAAACAATATGCATAATTTTATTATAACATATATGTGTGTCAATATATCATGCTATATATATGTACAAATATCATTAAAATTATTGTTTCATTCTTAGGTTTTGATATATAATCAAAAAATTATCTTGATCAAGCATGAATCTCGAGACAAAATTAGGCTGGAAGTTTCAAAAATTAAAATTAGGATAAACTGAGCTCCTATTTCAACAAATTTATAGTTGAACTGAACGTCTCAAAAATACAAACTCAATGACACAAAATTCAACTCAGTCCGAGCCCAAATGTGTCTAAATCAAAGACCTGAAGTGGTATTGGGAGGTTCAAACCACAACTTGGATTACCAAATGTTTTGCAAACATGACATGCTTATAGTTGAATCGAGCGGATCGACAAGACGAATCCAACGAGCCTAAGATCATCAAATTTTGATATAATTAAGACCTTCAAATATCTGGCGAATGGTCAACAATCAAGGGATTCAATATCGACTGTCCATCCAAACCACTCCCCATTTGTCTTTGATCCTTCTCCTATTTACGGGTCATGCCATCCTCAAAAAATTATAAATAGCCCCTCATTTCTCTTAAGAGAGGACCCAAGCAAGAGGAGAAGAGAAGAAGAAGAAGAAGAGAAGATGATGGAAAAAGCTCCTCCTCGTCCACCGTCGGAGTTCCGCCCGACTTTCAAGTGACGTCGGAATTCTGCCCGACTTCCAAGTGACACCGAAGTTTCATCCGACTTTTAAGTGACGCCAAAGTTGCATTCGACTTTAAAGTGACACCAAAGTTACGCCTGACTTCCAAGTGATGCCGAAACTCCGCCCGATCTCGAAGTGATGCTGAAATTCTGTTCGATCTCCAAGTGACTCTAGGATTCAGCTCAAATACACAACATCATTGAATCTCAAATTCTTGTTTGTAACTAGATTTTAATCAATGTAATCTGATCATCGTAAATTTCAAGGATGAGTGAGCATCTTGTATCTCAAGTAAATACTAGTGGAATTCTCTCAACTGGGCGTGGCCCCGTGATTTTTTCCTTTCCAGGATTTCCATGTAAAAATATTTGTGTGTTATATCTTTTCTGTCTATATGCTGGATATCCGTACAACACTAAGACGAAAAATTCAAAACTCTATCGCATCGTATATTCTAGCCCGCAATAGGTTTCATTTAAAAAAAGAAGCTATGATCCTCTGGACTATACTTATGTTAAAATGGTAGATTTTTTGGTGCTTGATGAGGAATCACCTACAGATCTTGACTTAGAGGAGTTGAAAATCGAGACATACAAAGACGTTGCAATACCTGTTGTTGAATAAGCAAATATAGCATCCACTCAGTCTATACCTGATAAGTGAAATATGAACATATCATTTAAATAGATTAAAAAAGTATAATATTATTTAATATTTTTTTAATTTGTTGTTGAAAGTGAACTAGAGAATTAAGGAAATGGAGATTTAGGTGCATTTGTAGATGCAGATTTTGGTAAAATGGGACATGAAAACTCAACTTATGATGATATATTTCACGAAAAAAACTAAGAGATATCTAATTATCCTTTTGTGGAATTATTAAAATTATTGAAATAAGAAAGATAAACATTAGTAACTTCATATATGTATTATGAATGTTTTTTTTATCAGTTAGTGTAAAGTGTCACATAATATTCTGCTTATTTACTTCATATTATGTGTACATTTTCAGATATTTTAGCTTCGCTGATTGGAGATAGAAACTATAAGATCTCAAAAATTTCTTTTATACATTTTAGAAAAATAGAACTTAAGATGATATGCATTCCTCAACACGTAACACACAATAGAACTCCACAAAAGATATGCATTTCTAAAAAATTTCTCGTTTAGTGAGCTATTTATTTATGTATGAAATATTTGTTTATATTTTATTGACTTATTTGATGACACGTTTATATTGTGTTATTTTTTTATGTTTTATAAATTTAATTGATGCAATATTTATGTTATTTGATTAGTTTAATATAAAAATGAAATATAGAGTGAAGTTATTAGAAGAAAATTTATGGTTCATTTTATAAATTTTAATAATATTATTATTTATTACATTATCCAGTTCGACTGCTCGAACCGGTCGATTTTCAAAATCTTGCAAATTATGTTATTTATAATATAATTTTTAATTAATAAATAAATTTAAATTTAAATCCAAAATTACGTCAAATAATAACTAAATTTCTACGGTCCAGCATAGTTTGTTATCTTCTCAACCTGAACAAACCTAATGGCGGCCACCGCTGCCGCTGCATCACCCTTGACGCCATTGCCGCCTTTCTTCCAACGCCCATCTTTTCCTCGCTTCCACGTCACCAACCTTTTTCTCAGAAACCCTAACCCCACGTCCTCCTCCACCTCAATAATCGTATCGGGACCTCGGGACAATCGCCAGCCAATACGCCGAGGCCGGACGCTAAGCACCGAAGCCATTCTCACCGTCCAAGCCCTCAAACGTGCGCGCAATGATGAGGCGGCCGTCGAACGCATCGTCTCCACCTCCGTGGCTCGCCTCATCAGGGCCGACCTCCTTGCCGCCCTTACCGAGCTCCAGAGGCAGGATCAGTGGCAGCTGGCCCTCAAACTATTTGAGGTCGCGCGTCGGGAAAACTGGTATAGGACTGACTGCGCGCTCTACGCCGACATGGTTTCGTCTCTGACGAGGAGCAAAAGGGATTCTGAGATTGATATCCTAATGGTGGAGCTCATGGAAGAGTTACAAATGGGTGGGGGTGCTCTGTCTGGAGATCTCCGCGGTCCCGCTCGGCTCGTGAAGGCGCTGGTTGCGGCAGGAAAGGGGAAGGCAGTGAAGGACGTGTATGAGATGATGAAGAGAGGAGGTTGCGAGCCGAATGAGTACTTGTTTAAGTTTATGATAAAGGGGTTGAGGGGATTAGGGGAGGAGGATGCGGCTTGCGAGATAGAGAAGGATTATGAACTTTGGGGTTTTGGCGGTTTTGGTGCAGAACCGCTAGCTATTTTATGAACTGCTAAGGGGAAACAAGAGGGTACTGCAATATCTAGCTATGGGTTGGCTGTGAAGCTTCAAGAAAAGCCTCCGCCCAGCAGTTCTGTCATTCTAACGATTGTGCATGTGGATCTTACATTGTAGATAGATGCAACTGGTAGAAGGGCCAGGAAGTGGCCCTTGGGCGTCCATTTGAGGAGCAATTCTTCAGTTGATCATAGTTCAGTAAGTTTCCTTATAGCTACTTCTGGTGGAAATAATTTGTAATGTTGTGCATGTTAGAATGAGAAGAGATAACTGGAATTTCGATGAAATAAGTTATATTCATTAAAAAATTTTCATGTCAAATCACCGAGATAGAATGAACGGAATCATATCTTAATCAATGGAAGGAAGACGATTAAGGGCTATTAATCTTCTAATTCAGTACGATTTTCTTTAGAAAAGAGTCTTTTTAATCTTTAATTATGGGATGCCAGAGAGAATGAGAAAATACAACAGGATGTGATTGAGCTGTCCTTCCATAGGGTGCGATGTATTTTATCTATATGAATTGAGAATCATGACCTTATTTTATGTTTATTTTTTCATATTTCTACTTTAGCCCAACATAATCAGAACTATTAAATTAGGTCTCTATACATAGTTAGCCTATAATTTACCCATAGCCCTATTTCTTTAATCTCAATTAGATCACTTTAGAAAGGTTAAATTTTAAGATAGCCTATGCAACATATTTAATTATATATATAGACCCACATATTTAATTATTGTTCCTACAATCTCACATTTAATTGCATTTGTTAGTTCATAATCATATCTTATAACTATTTTTTCACATATCTATTCCTTCAAAAAAAAAAAAAATGAAATTAAAAATATATAGTTAGATTTATACATAATTTGTTTTATACCCAAAGCCCTATTTATTTAATCTCAATTAGATTATTTTAAAATGGCCAAATTTTATGCAACAACAACATCAAGTCTTTATCCCACGCCTTTTAAATTCTCATTTTAATCTAATAAAAGAAATTCATTTCTAATATTTTCTTACCAAGTCTTTCATCCCACATCTTTAATTATTTAGATATATCTTTATTCATTTCTAATATCTTGATATAGCTCATAAAAATAAGCACATTTTAAACTTTTTATATCATGAATAAAGATATATCTAAATAATCTCCTCCATTAGCTATATCAAGATATTATCAAAGAAATATCCATTATATTTTGCATAACTAAATTCATTAAGGGTCATGTATACTAAAATAGTCAATTTACATAGATTTAATACGGATGTCTAGCATGAAAATTACATATAATATGATCTAATTATGCATATTTCTAACTGATCTAACTTTATTACTAAGTGAGATCAACTTAAAATAAATCATTGTGAAATAAATAGAATTTTTTATTCCTACTCAAAATTTTTTTTTGATACAAAATATGTAAAATAGTACTAAATAGTTTCAAAATACAAGGTCCTACTAAACCAGTATTTCATCAAATGATACAACACTCATATGAGCAATATGCTCCAACGTTTAAAATTGCGCAATAAAAGGCGCGCCTCAGCGCAATTTCGTCTATGTAAGCCTCAAAGCCTACGCAATAAGTTTAGTTTATGAGGCTTACGCATCAAGTTTACTGAGGCGCACCTCGCCTCATATATTTAAGGCGTCGCCTTTTTTAAAATTAACCTAAATTTTTTTTTTCAGTTCAGACCCCCAGTTGCCGACGTGGCGCACCTATTGAAATGTCGACATGGCATCACCATTTAAACCTTTGTAAAGGTCGAATGGCGGAGTCGACGTTTCAATTTTCAAGTTACAGTAAACTTTCGAACTTTCAAGCATTCACTCCGGAGCAATTTCAAACATTCTTCACTCAGTTTCTTCTAGGATGTCGTCACCCCAACGAATAAGGTAACTTAATGCTAAGTTTTCTGTTTCGTATGCGTATTTTATGGTTATGCTATGCGTTGGTGTTCAAGGCTCTGAAGATCTTTGGATTTTATGCTTATTCTATGTGTATGCATGGCTTCCCGAAATTTTTTAAATATTTGATACTTTGATGCCACCGTGTTTTCTCTGTATTCAGGGTTTACGATGAATTTATGTTGAAATTTAAAACAGAAAACCTAACTAGATTGCTTATATTTACGCATTTTATGTGCGTATTTTATGCTCACACTGTGCGTGTGCCATGCTTATGTTGTGTGTATTTTATGCGTGCGTATAATTGTGCGTATGTTACGCAATGTTCGTTCTTATGCGTATGTTATGCGTACATTGTGCGTGTGTTATGCTTACATTGTGCGTGTGTTATGCGTACATTGTGCGTGTAAGGTGCTCATGTTGTGCGTACGTTGTGCTTTTTTTGCGTGTCTCATTTACTTATTTTTTATTTTTTAAAATTATCAGATATATGTTCGTCCAATAACCTATCGATGCTACGTTTCTACGTTTCGAACAAACTGTGATGTATTTGCTCAGCAAATTACTTCTGAAGTCAAGGACACATTAAAACGTTTAAATATCATATAGTTTTTGGAATTTTTTGGGTTTGAGCAAAATGTCCCTCTGATTTATGAGCTGATCTCAAAGTGGGACATTTCAAAACAATGCTTTGTTATAAAAGGTCAAGCCATTCCTTTCACAGCTAATGAAGTGGCCCTTCTTACTGGTCTGCCAAATAAAGGAAAAGAAATTTTCTGGCTTTCCTTAGCACATACTTCAGTTACATCAAGGGAAATAAAGGCAGACATGATGGAGATGAACAAGAAAACCCCCCAAGACTATGTTAAGAAACTTTATCATGTATTTATGTTCAAATTTACTTTTTCAACTTAACAACTTCAAAATCCCTAGGTTGCTTCAAAGAATAGCAAATAATCCAGATGAATTTTTATCAATAAATTGGGCTAGTTCAATTAGGAAATTTTTAGTTGCAGAGTTTAATAATGCATCTTCCAAGATTTCAAATAAGAAGCCAGCAAGTTACATCAATGGTTTTGTACCTCTACTAATTGTGAGTGCTAAGTGCTAAATTCATTCAAAATTTTATTTGCTCAATGTGAGTGCTAAAATTTTCTTTCATCTTATGCAGATTTGGTTCCTGGAGCATACTTCTTTTCATGCTCCATTGTATGCTGACAAAAGGCTCCGTTTTCTACGATGGTCATCGGATATTGTATATACTACAGAGATGATTTTTAACTTATTTTCTAATATAAGCAAAAGTCAGATTTATAATGTCCTCCAAGCAGTTACCCAGGATGAAATGGATATGGTTAATGTCAACAAATATCCATCAGACAGCCCTCCATCCCCTGATTCCCCTAATGAAATATTCACCCATCAAAACAACCCCCCAATCTCCCCATCATACCCCACCTCCTCAGCAAGACTCCCACCAATCTCCTCAGCAAGACCCCCATCAATCTCCTCAACAACCACACTTAAGTTTTTCTGCTGAAGCACTTCAGTCTCTACAAGAAAGAATAATCAAATCCTGCCAAGAAACATGCACAAAAAATTTTCGAGAATTTGAAGACAGACTGAGCACAAAGTTTGAAGATCTAACTGAGAGAGTTAGAGTTATTTAGGTCAAGCTCAATAATTACATTGATCAGAGCAAAATAATTCCTCAGAAAAGATCTGTTAGCTACTCTTCATCTTCCAATAAGAGACATAAATCAGATATCCCTACCCACAGCCCCAATAACCCAATCCCACAAAATCAGCCAATCCCTGAATAAATGCAACTTATTCCATATACAAATCTAACTGAACCAGTAGAGTCGATGAGATTCCTATAAATCCTGTAACTTATGTCTATTCAAGTGAAATAGAAAGTTACAAAGGTGTTCTAAGTTTGAGTCATGAGAAGAGAAATTTTGTGCAAGAAAGTTTGAGAAAGTTTAATTGAAGGTAAAAAAATTGCAACTTATTTTATGTTATGATATGCGTATGTTAGCTTCTCTTGTAATTATTTTGGTTTAATTTTTTTATTAGAATGTACATAGGTTATAGCTTCTACATGAATTATGATTGATGTATTGTCCAATATAAATCATCTTTGACAACCAAGCCTTCCATTCATTACTGCGATATTTATCCTTCTTCCATGTCCATGGAAGGAGGATAAATATCGCAGTAATGAATAGAAGGGCTTGGTTGTAAAGATGATTTATATTGGACAATCCAACAATCATAATTCCTGTAGGAAAGTTGATGTTGTTGAAGATGTAAATTAAGTTACAGCGCATTAAGATGTACATTGACAATCATATTGGAAGAAGTTTTACAAAATATACGTAGTGTTCTGCTTAAATACGCATTACATACGCAGTGTTTACTCATTACATACGCAGTATTTACTCATAGCATACGCATAATACACGCACAACATACGCACACCTTACGCAGTGTTCAATATACGCACACCTTACGCAGCGTTTACTCATAACATACGCAGTATATACGCGTAACATATGCACAACTTAAAACTGAACACACAAAATTAATCAACGGCTCAACATTATATAATACTGAACAGTGATCACATCCAGTTCGCATACTAAACCCTAAACGAGAGCTGCTCTCTTTGCCTGGAGGTTTCTTCTACTACGAGTTTGGTTGCTGTCTTCTCCGTCCGACCCGCGGCCGCTTCTGACCGAGGCTGCTGTCTCCTCCGACCTGCATCAGGTCATAGAAAAGATTAGTAAGAACTCGTTCACTTCCTATTTTTCTTAATCAGGATGGTCAGAAATAAGGATAAGGATGTATCAGGTCATAGAAAAGATCCAGCATGTAAATATAGCACTCAGGTGGATGTAGGAGGCAGTGATAAAACATATGTCTATCTGAAATGCAATTACTGTGATAAAGTTGTGAAAGGTGGTGTGATTAGGATGAAGGAACACCTTTCAGGTTCTCACAAGAATGTTGCTCCATGCTCCAAAGTTCCTGATGCTGTAAGGGATGAGATAAAGTCATACATGAATAAGTCTACCACATCAAAACATCTTGCACAGAAACAATTTGAGGATAGAGTTGATGCTGGATCTTACTACGGGAGTGAGCGCAGCGTTAGGGATTCATCTTCTTCTATGAAGCCCATTTCATCTAGGGGTGCTAGAGGGCCTATGGATCATTATATGGTTGACACATCAGAGGATAGACCTTCTACTACACAGAAGATGGCCCTAGAAAATACAAAGAAGGCGCAGAGAAGAGTGTGTAAGGATATAGACAGATTCTTCTACGAAAATGTAATTCCATTTAATGTTGCCACATCACCTGCTTATTACAACATGATTCGTTCAGTTGGATCATTTGGGAGAGGGTTCAAACCTCCATCCATGTATGATTTAAGAACATGGATTTTGAAGGAGAAGTTGGAAAGCACTGATAAAAGCATCGAAGAAATTAAGAAGACTTGGGCCCAAATAGGAGTAACAATTATGTCAGATGGGTGGTCTGATATCAAACATAGAAGTCTGATCAACATCCTCATTAATAATCCTTATGGTACTATATTTTTAAGGTCAATTGAAGATCCACAACGACTTACAACCAAATTAAAAACACGAACAGTACCATTTAAGGATTATTAAGAGGTGTTGATCAAGACTTCTATGCTTGATATCAAGACCACCCAATCTGACATAATTGGTTATCCATTTGCCAGTTTCTCTAATCTCGGAACTGATCAGCCCAAACCCTTAAAAGGAAATAACGTAAAAAAAAAACTTCAGGTCAAAGATGCTAGTTCATATTTTGGATTATTAGATACGTATTAATTGATGGTTTGAAGAACATTTGTTTGTACAAATTGTGACAGATAATAATGCAAGTTCTTATAAGGCTGGCAGGTATAAACTTATGGAGAAGAGGAAACATTTGTTACTGGACTCACATGTGTGCACATTGCATTAGATCTGATTCTTAGAAGCTTGGGGGCTACCTCACATAAAAATGCATCACTAAAGCCAAAAAATAACCAAGTTTATTTACAACCACTCTTGCTGTCTAGCTTTATTGAAAGTTTTCTAAGAAGAAATTCTAAAGGCCAGCCGCAGAACAAGATTTGCGCACCCGCTTACTTGACGCTTAGAGAGGCTATGCTGGATTGCCAGGCAACTTTAGAGAATGTTCACCATCTACACAGTCGTTGAGTTGTGCTTGGGCGGAAGAAGGCTGAGGGAAAAGAGAATTAGAAAGATTGTTTTCAAATGACAGAAATTTGGAAAAGTGTCTTATATGTCATATCCAACCACTTAGTACCTTTAGTTCAATTTTAAGGATGGTAGTGCACTGTGAGTAAGAAGCCTGCATATGGGTTTCATCTACAATGCCAATGGATGAAGCCAATATAGATGACTTGCCTCCAATCTAGAGGCAGTGAGGGAGCTTTAGGGAAAAATTTGGAATATTATTGAATCGATATGGTGGGAACTACGAGCTGCATCGACAGCTTGCATGCCGCTGGCTACTAATAAACCCTCAGTATCAATATGCAGAGAAAGTCCTACAACTACCTGAAACTAAGTTGGGATTATATCATTGCATGGATCGTCTAAATAAGTGACTGGCAAACTGAAAATCAAAATGCTACGATGCAATTGGTACCTTTAGGAACAAAGAGGGTTTTTTTTGGATTACAACAAGCAAAATAATACAATTGCCAAACGATCTCCAGTTGAGTGGTGGATTCAATTTGTGATGAGACTACGATATACAGGTTTTGCTTTGAAAGTTTGGGCTGACATGCTCTTATCTAGTTGTGAAAGAAATTGAGTACTTACACCAAGACATACAAAAGGAGAAATTGCTTTCGACATTGAGGATGAACTCAACTGTATACATTATGTACAATAGGGACTCAAAGATAGAAATTTGAAGAAAAAAGGATTAATGGATGATGAAGATCCTTTGCTTTGCGATGATGTGGCATCTGATGATGAGTGATTTGTAGATGATGAAGTTGAAGTGATGTCGTCTGAATTACAATATGAAGATTTAAATGTTGATTTCTTTGATGGTCTTAAAGCATCCACATCCACAACAACTCAAGAACAAATCAAAAAATGTATATAAATAATATAGTTTTCTTTTCTTAGACTTTTATTAATGTATTACACTATTATTCATTATGATATTATTCAAAAATATTTAGGGAAGAGGAAGATAACTAATAATGAGGAAGAAGAAGCTGATTGGGAGATATTGAACTCTATAGGAGAGGGGGAAGAGGAGAGAGCAGTTCATCATAATGATGATTCAAATGAAGACCCCCTTAGTGATGACTGATGAGTGATGGACAGTGCTGATGACTAGTGAGTTCTTATGTGATGTCTCCCTTATTTATTCTCAAAGATGTGGTATGTAGCATTTTTATGTTTTATATATTATTTGCTCATTAGTATATACAAAATTTATTATTTTATGTTTACGCAATTTTTTTATTTTGAGGCTTACGCCTCAAATCGCCTTGAGGCTTACGCCTCGCCTCACGAACGAAAAACGCCTCAATACCCGAATACGGAATTTTAAACCTTGATATGCTCATAAAAGACTTTTGGTGGAAGTCCTTCGGTAACTAGATCCACAATTATAGAGTTTGTACAAATATACTCTATAGAAAAATATATGCTTTGACCTCTTCTTAAACAACTTGGAACTTGATGTCTATATGCTTTGATTTTGATGAGCTCCTATTATTATTCGAATACATCACTGTTGACTTGTTAGAAAATAGCTTTCATGGTCTTTCAATTTCTTCCAAATTTTGCAACTGAGTGACAACATTTTCCATCTATATTTCATATTTGGATGCCTCATAACATACTATAAACTCCACTATTATGCTTTAAGATGTTATGAGAGTCTACTTGACACTCTTATAAGAAATTGTTCCTTTGGCAAGCATGTAATGTAGCATGATGTAGATCTTTAAATATCTTGTCACCCAACAAAATATGAATTAGAATATCCAATAATTTTCAATTGGTCTTATTTCCTATATGTGAGTATGTAATCATTTGTTCTCTATAAATGCATCACTTCCCGTTTGGCTGCTTTCCAATGATATTTATTAGGATTATGTAAATATCTGCCTAGCATTCCAAAAATATATGATATATCTGGACATGTACAAACTTGAGTACATTAAACTCCAACAAATAATACATAGGGAATCATTTGCATTTCTTTAATTTCAAAAATTTTTATGGCATCCTTGTCTCCCTTAGCAACAGGAGTGTCACTTGGTTTATATTTTTCATGTTAATTCTCTTAAGTACCTTCTCAATACAGCTCTTTTTTGATATTAAGTATACACTGGGAGTGACCTCGATGTCTTCGTATACCTAATACAAAAGAATCATCATCAAGATATTTTATTTCAAATTTCTTTGATAACACTCTCTTGATTTCGTGTAATAAGCCTATATTGTTACTAGCAAGTAGTATACCATCCACATTTAGTATCAGGGCAATATACTTACTCCCACTGAGCTTTTTCTATGCACAATCATCAACTACATTTATCTCAAAACCAAACAAGACTATTATTTGATGACATTTGTAATACTATTGATCAGAAGCTTACTTAAGCTGATTGTGTCATTTAATTTACAAACCATCTTCTTTGTGTCTCCTAACACAATTTTTTGGTTGAATCATATAATTTATTTCATTCATGTCACCATTTAGACATGTCATCTTTATATCCATAATAGTCCTAGAAATTCTGGGGTTCGATTCTTTATTTGGGCATTCAACATCATGTTTTCTAGCTTTTCTGGCAAAACTTCCCTACCTTGGTCATCTAATATAACAATCATAAACTGGCAGATGTAGTCACAGAAGGAGCAAAGAGCAGGAAGAGTGTTGGAAAGTTTAATTGACTCGAAAAAACTCCATTGTTGTAATATGCACTGATGCTATAAAGCTATGAACCGTTATATGCAATCTGAAAGATTTTGAGTGACGTTCTGCATTTTGCTTACCCATTCAGTTTAACCCCTTATCCCAAACTTGGTCAGATATCCAACAGCTTCTGTAATTAATACATAGTGAAAACTCTCCTCTAAGTTTCTCTTCTTGCTATATATTGCACTCTTTACAATATTGATTTGATATATAGATGCCTTGAGTTCTTTTAGATGCGAAAATATCCACAGACCCGCTGCCATATAGTTTGCATTAATCAGCACTTATATGACAGCATGTGATTGATCAATATTAATTTCTTACTTATAGAAATATTAAAGAATTATTGATAAAGTTCCGCTACACTCCAGTAAATCTCAGAAGTTTTGAGATTTTATTAATTTCTGTCATTGATGATGTGGATGTGTATATGTCTATGTTAAATGGAAATGTATTCCACATATATGCTGATGTGATCAGAAAAATGAAATAAATCTATTTTATGTGTGGATTCATTTTGGAGAGTGAAAACATTATTCTTACTTATAAAGGATTTTTGTTAGTCATATATGTGCTATAATGGGGTCCTATTGTTTCAGAATCACTCCTTTGATGTATATGCAATGATCAATTTCCTATCAATTCCCCAAAAACATCTTCATATGTGCAAGGTTGATCTTCCAATTTCTTTTCCTCATATCATAAGAATGATGTTTTGCGACAACATTTCACCATATGCCAAATTAATATTATTTATTGAAGAGAAGGTTGCTTTTGGTTTGGGAGTCGCTTCTTTGATACTTCTGTTACGACAAATCGATTATTTTAGGTAGAGGTAGACTTAAATAAAGACTTGATTAGAAAATATTAAAAATGACCTTTCTTTATTAGATTTAAATAAGAATTTGACTCTTAACAAGACACAATGGATAAAAAGGATTCATGTAGGCGACTCCATGTAGTGGGATAAAGGCTTGTTGTTGTTGTTGTTTTTGTATGCAAGATGACAATTCACTGAAAATATCCCCATATATAAGAATGATGTTTTACGAAAACATATCAACCATAAGTTAAATTGATAGTTTTTGTCGAGGAAAAGGTTGTTTTCTATTCACTTTTGTTGCTTAGAATGACCTCAGTCTGTCTATGTTATAGGAGTCTATCTGATATTCTAGTCCAATTATTCAGGAGAGGGCAGGTGGCGCCCTTTACAGTGCTTACAATCTGGATAAAACTTTCAGGACTTGTAAGAGCAAAAACATTTGAAAAGAATGAGTATTCTAATGCATATCAAATTTCTGGTATTTCATGCGAATTGAGGTATTATATAAAGTGGAAAAAATATTCATGCATGGTAATATGGTGCATGAGAATCGAGAAATTTTATTTTAGCTGTTAAGTTTATACCATCTTTGGTTCTTACTATATATATTAGGGTTCTTTTCTTGTAGATGATAAGAAAATTTTGTTCTTTTTGGCTGATGGTCTTCTCTCTCAGCTTCATATCTTGATATAGAGTGTTGAATCCAAAAAAATATTTGGTGGATAATAGTCACATTCTACTTGATACTAGAGCATATTGGAATTGAGGGAACTCAAAAATGAGAGAGAACATGCTCATTTAACCGAGTTCAACTACAGAAAATTAGGTTGATCCCTTTACATAGAAATGGTTAATTGATAAAGTTAGAGACGATAGAGGAAGGGAATCTTAAGATTGGCCTAGATTTCAGTGCTCTAGTTTTGTCTCAGTTCTTGTATCTTTGTGCTTGTGCTTGACCTCAAATCTCCCATAATAGCTCAAATATAAAGTTGATAATATAGAAGTGACAACTTAGGCTTCGTTTGGGACAGCTTTCTTATTGCTTTTTAAAACTTTCTAGTACAAAAATTTCTTGAATTTAAATTTTTTGTACTAGAAAGTCGTTTCAAAAAGCAGTACGAAAGCTATCCCAAATGAAGCCTTAGGCTTGGTTTGGGTAGTTTTCTTAATACTTTCTAAAACAGTTTACTAGTATAAAAATTTTTTTAGTTGAAAATTTTTGTACTAAAAAGTTATTTTGAAAAATAATAAAAAAGTTGTCCCAAACAAAACCTTGATATATCACATAAAAGAAATATGATGATCCTATTGTAGTCGGTGAGGTAGCTAGCGAGTAATCATGGCTGAGTACCCTAAAAAAAAGTTGATGAGTACTAAAGGTTAATATGCTAGGAACACAGCACTATCCTAGGTGAGAATTATAAGCTTCTTATTAGTACTATCACAGAGTTGGAGGGTGCGTTAAACAAGTCAGTGAGCACTCTTGTTAACTTGGAGGATACTCCTAGCAAGTAGGATGGTTCTCAGGCAAGTTTTTCTTAATACATCAGCAGGGACTCTTGATGAATCCTTGTGGTTGTTCTTAAATGCAGTTCCTTTAGTTGGTTAGGATGTTTGAGTAGAATTCCAATTTGAAATTTACTTGAGCCAGTTCAATGATTAGTTGCTTATTAAATTTGGTTCCTGTTCTCGTTAGAATTTAGCCTGATCCAAATGAATATGACATATAGAGAAGAAATCATAACTATGTGCATGGATCAGGAAGAAAACTCTACATTTAGGCACAAATTCTCTTTAGCAAATCTAATATCTTATTTTCCATCATTTTATTCTCCTTTCTTTTCTTCTGCTCAATTCATTTTATAGAGTCAGATTTCATACCTTGATAAAAGTTGTTTTGTGTTTAGCCATAAAATATTAGTTTTAGGATGATTTTTTACCACCATTTTTAGCTGCTTTTAAGGAAACTTGATGTATAAACATATTTTACAATGTATAATCACAAAAAAATAGTAAACTTTATTTAGTAGTGCTAGAATATTAATATTTTTTAGAGTGTGTGAATTATAGAGGAATTAAGTTAATGTGTCATACAATAAAACTTTGGGAGAAAGTAATTGAGCTTAGGCTACGACGTGATACTAATGTTTCTCAAACTCGATTTAGATTCATGTTGGATAGGTATACCATGAAAGTTATACTTTTATTCAGAGGTTTGATGGAGAAGTTTAGAGAGAATAAGGGGGATCTACATATGATATTTATTGATTTAGAGGAAGCATATGATAAAGTTTCAGGAGAAGTGCTCTGGAGAGTTCTAGAAAAGAAAGGAGTTTAATAATGCTTATATTTAAGTTATTAAGAATATGTATGTAGAAGCTGTTACTTGTATTCAAACACAAGGTAATTTTACCAAGTAGTTTCCTATTTCAGTTGGATTACAGTAATGATCATCTTTAAGCTCATATCTTTTTGCTTTAATCGTTGATGTTCTTACTATACATTTGCAAGAGGATGTACCCTGGTGTATGCTTTTTGCTAATGATATTTTTCTTATTAATAAGACTTGAGAGTGAGTTGAAGGATAACTTGAATTATAAGGTCAACCTTAGCATTTAAATGTTTTAGTTTGAGTGGATCTAAAATCAAATATATTGAGTGTAATTATAGTAGTAATAGATCTAGCAGGGAGATTATGATTTTGGGTGATCAAGTCATTAAAAAGACTACACATTTTTTATATATTGGGTTTATTATTCAAAATGATAGTGAAATAGATGGGACATATTATTAGTAGAATTCAAGTTGGTTGATTTAAGTGGAGGAATGCGGCAGGCATGTTGTGTGATAGAAAAATACCCCTCAAACTTAAGGGAAATTTCTAGAAGGTGGTGGTGAAACCTGGAATGCTTTAAGGTGCAGAATGTTGGCCTTTAAAAAAGATCATAAAATTAAGTTAAGTGTTGGAAAGATGAGGATGCTCAAGTGGATGACTGGCTTACACTTAGAGGAGTGTGAAATGAGTATATACATGAAAAGGTTAGAGTAGCTTCATTGCCATATAAAACTAGAGAGAGTCACCTTAGATGGTTTAGTTATATAAAATGTTGGCATTCCGATGACCCGATTAATAGAGCATATGTGTTAGATTTAGCCTATGTTAAGAAATGTAGATGTAGACCTAAACAAACTTGATTATAAAGTATTAGAAATGACATTTTCTTATTAGCTTTAAATGAGAATTTGACTTTTAATATGACAATGAAAAAAATAATTCACGTAGCCAACTCCAAGTAGTGGGATAAAGGCTTGATGTTGTTGTTTTTTTTTTCTTTTGCATTATATATATATATATACTTTTTTTTTTGTTTACCCTTCTACGTAACCTCTAAGCATTATAAATAAAGGATGAAGAAGCACATTTTAAATCTTTTGGTTATTTTTTTATCCTTTGGCATACTTTGAGCTTTCATTTCTCCCTCACTTTCCGTACTCATCAAACCTCTCTCAGCTCTTTAGTTTCTACTTAGTAGACTGTTAGCTACTGAAGTCGGACATCATTCATAGACAAATTTGGATACATCATTATTGTTTGAAAAATATTTCAAGTCTTATTTGACCTTTTATCTTTTATGTATTTTTGAGCTAGTTGCCACCTAGAATGGCCTTACCTTTTGGTATAGCTTTCACATTCCCAAGAACAATTATTTAGATGCACCCGTTAGAAGGGATTGCACTTTCTCTCAATGCAACTCTTATTGCAAAAGGGGAGTCCAAGTTTTATAGTTTGACATTTTGTCCCAAAGATAATACTAGACTTGGAGCAATATTTGATACTTTAAGATGAAAAATATCTTTAAAATATGTAGGGGTGTCAGTTTTTGACACGACCTGAACCCAACCCGGAAAAATCCGGGTTCGGGTTGAACAAATCAACCTGTTTTAAAAATCGGGTCGGGTTCGGGTTGACCCAACAACCCGAAATTGACCCGAAAGTGACACGAAAAATCATATTTGACCCGAAAACTCGAGATTGACCCGGTTTTGACTCGATTTTGACCCAAAAATCGAATATTGACCCAATTTTTGACCCGAAAATTAGCAATTTTAGGTCAACTTCGGGTCATTCATGTCGGGTCGGGTTGACCCGGACCCGAATCGGGTCGGGTTCGGGTCCGGAAATTTGACCCATTTTTAAAACGGGTCGGGTTTGGGTTGACCTGAATAGTGCCGGGTCAGTTTCGGGTTCGACCCGAACCCGACCCACTGACCCGAATTGACTCAGTGTCACTTAATAAATACAACTTAAGTTACTCAACATTTTCATTATCAAACTCAGTGTCACTTAATAAATACATTTTTTTTTCAATATTGGTCTAAGTTGTAAAGTGTCAGCTCCCCATTTGAAAATCGGTTGTCTTCAAATTTGAAAGTTAATTTTAAAGAGAGGAATCCAAATTTGTATATAATTTTCTCTCTCTTGAAGCCTTAAGAGAATTTTGAATCCGAATCTTAGACTTTACTAATAAGATTGACTAAGAAAATGATAAAGAGAGAGAATCCAAAGTATAGTGCTCGAGATAAATCTATATATCTTAGGTTAGCCTTCTAAATCTCTATTTATAAGTGGGGGTGGAGGAATGACTCTATAAGAGAGATTATGTTCAATAAAAATATGTATAGTCTGATGCGTGCTTGCCTTAAAATGGAGATTTATTAGTTATGACTTTGTAATTACATTAGATATGAATAAGTGATTTACAAAAAAGTAGCAAAGCTGCGTTAAGTCATTGAATGATAGGTTTCGTTTGGTTATTTAGTACTTTTGCAAAAGATAGTTTTAAGAAAAATTGATTTAAAAAATGGAGTTTTCCAACGGAGAAGTATATATATAAAAAGCTTTATCAAAACAGCAGAAAAATGACAAAAATGGAGTTATTGGGAACGTGATTTGACGAACCAAACAGTAAAGAAGAAATAAATTTGTCATTTTAAAACGGAATAAGCACCAAAAACATCCAATCAAACGAAGCCATAGTATCTTGGTTGGCCAATTTTGGGCTAGTTTATTTATATGTTTGGGTGACTTCAAATTTATGTAAAGATCGATGGAGGAGTTGAAGTCTCATTTGGATGATTTTTAAGGCTTCGTTTGGGACGGTTTTCTTCCTGCTTCTTAAAGCGGGTTTCTGGTTAAAAAGTTAAAATTTGTGTACTATAAAATCGCTTTAAGAAGCAGTAAGAAAGCTGTCTCAAACGAAGCCTAAGTCTTCAACAATCAAATTCTCACTGGGATGATTTTAATTCTTAGATGAGTTAAAATCTCTTTTACATGACTACAATATTGTTTGAGTTGAACTTTTCTTAGATGAGTTCAGTTCTTGGATGAGATGAACTCTTCTTTGGATGATTTCATTTCTTGGACAAGTTAAACTCTTCCTTGGATGAACTCTTCTTTGGATGATTTCATTCCTTGGACAAGTTTAACTTAGGAAATAATTTTCTCCAATGGTAATTTAAGTTATTAATGTGTCAACACGCTAGCTTCATGTTGTCTAATTTCAATTTGAAAAGTGATCTAAACTTCTTTAATTAAAATCTTCATATATCTTTCTTTATTTGTTTTTTAAATCTAAAAAAGGAACGAGTTTGCTACATTTGACTCTGTTGACTTGAACAAGATGGATGGTGGGGCGAAATTTTCTTAGTATGTTTCGACTTTCAAGGGTAAGTTCCTCAAGGCTTAGGCTTCTTTTGGGATGGCTTTTTATTGCTTCTTAAAATAATTTTTCAGTATAAAAATTAAAATTTTGCACTAAGTCTTCGTTTGAGACAACTTTCTTACTGTTTTATGAAGTAACTTTTTAGTATAAAATTTTTCAAAAAAAAATTATACTAAAAAAACTGCTTCATAAAAAAGTAAGAAAGCTGTCCAAAATGAAGTCTTAGGCTTCATTTATGACATGTTTTTGCTACTTTTTAGTATAATTTAAAAAAAAAATTAATTTTTTTACACTAAAAAATTATTTTAGAAAACAATAAAAAAACCAGGCTTTGTTCTTTGAGTACTCTCCAATTTCTAAAGAACGAGTTCCTTTAGTACTTTTCTAATTTCAAGGATGAATTTCATAAGTATTTGTTGAATTCCAATGTCAAATTCCCGGAGTACTTTCCAAATTCTAAAGACTAGTTTTATAAGGATTTTCTGAGGATTGTTAGATGGTATTAGATTGGTAGATTGAAGAAATAAAGTAATAAGATGAATGAATAGAGTAATTCTTTTTCTCGACTTTATTATACTTAAATAAAAAATTTGTATCTATTTATTTTTCTCTCTAAATGAATAGAACAAAATTGAAAAACTTTTATCTAAAATTATATTTTTCCCTTAATTTTATGGGGGTTTGAAATAAAAATTCTTTTTTTTTTTTTGGAAATTTTGGGACAAAGCCCGTATCATTGAAATAAAAAGGTTACAAGTACAAATAGGAAAAACTTATAATCTAAGGACTCAAACAAAAGGAGGAGTCTGGATTCAAAAAGAACAAAAAATAAATTGCTGGAGAATAACAACTCAAAGGACTCAGGCGCTCTGTGATAAGCAAAATTGAGGGGAACAAAAGATCGCAAAGGACTTCACAAGAGCGAAGCCCCTGGTTGCCAAGTAGACCGTCCAAAGGGCAGCTGCAATAAGCAACAATCATCATAGTCCTTCCAAAATAATCACCCAGACAACGCAAACCAATAGAAATTCAGTGAAACTGAGTCATGGAACAGATTTCTTCCATCTGATGGTCTTTAAAAGAATGGATTTTTTAATTCTGGCAGTCACAATAGCTTGACAGAAGAGAATACCACAAAAAATATGATCATTTCTAGCTCTCCAAATATAGTATATTGAGGCACAAGTAGTTAGAAGGAAAGAGCCAAGGCGCAGCCCAGTAAAGCTCTGATCCAAAACACTATAAAAAATTAGGAATATGTTCGATTTCATCAGCAGATTGCCCAGCCAGGGCAGCAGTTGCTTTACCACATTGAAGGTGAAATTGCATTCATAGAAAAGATACTGAAACAGAAGCAACAATTACTAGAGGTAGCAATCCCACGAGAGGCTAAAACATCCGCCGTTTTTAAACCACGTTTAAATGTCATCCAAGCATAAGCAGAAAAACGCAGGGAGCTTTTTTTATGCCAAATCAAATTATACCACGGAACAATATTAAGAGCAGAATAGAAAGATGAGGTAAAAACTTTAAAATTAGGACTTTGGTTACCCAGCCAAGAATGCAACTCCTCAAAATTATCAATATGTGTGGCATGAATTTTAGAAGCAATGAAGCCCCCAAAACACAGTGGGATAATCCAACAATCACCAGCAATAGTATTTGAAACTTTTCAATCGAAGTAAGGAGAAAGCCTATTCAAAGCTTGCAGATCAACCATCATATCCGCAATAGATTTCCCATCGCACCAGGGATCCCATATAAGAGACAGGTTGCTATCAATGTGAATAGTCAAAGAAAAATTTTGCTTAATAAAATTTGCAACCTTGCATAAATGTTTCCAGTACTGAGAGCTTTTGACAGTTTTTAGGTTCCACAACGATTGGTAAGAATCACGCCACCATTGAAATAACATATAACTCAAATTTAAAAATCTCCAAATGGTCGAGCAAGAGAAACTATAGTAAAGGGCATCAATGGAAGGAATCCCCAGCCCACCATTGGCCTTGGGAGTGCACGTGTCTTTCCGGGATATGGTATGCAGTTTTCTAAGGTTGATGTTGCCAAAATAAAGGAATCTAGAGCACATACGATTGATAAGCTTACATCAACCTTTAGGAATTATAGAGCCACGGATCCAGTAAGCCAATGTGTTGGATGTTGTGAATTTGAGGTATTGAATTCTACTCGCCAATGATAACAATTTGGCCCTCCAACCATCCAGAGAGGTAGAGATTTTGTGAAGCAAAGGTTGATAATCAGCAGCTTTCAATTTTTTGTAATGGATAGGCAGCCCAAAATATTTGATAGGGGAATGTGCTTGGTTAATATTGAGAATATCAGAGATCTGAGCTGCCTGGGAGGAGGCCATGTAGATCAAAATGGTGTTCTTAATGGTATTGACTTTCAAACAAGAGACACATGAAAATTGGTGTAAAATAGTTTTAATAGAGCTAGCATTGTTAGTGGTAGCTTTACCAAAAACTAAAAGATCATCAACAAAAAGGAGGTGGAGATGGTACAGTTACCCACAATCATGGCAGAGAAACTGGCATTACAAGTGGCTTTTTCAATGGCAGCATAGAACCCGTCCATAACAATACTAAAAAGGTAAGGAGAAAGTGGGCAGCCTAGATTAAGGCCAGAGGTGGAGTTGAAATAGCCAACAAGAGCCCCATTAATACATAGAGAAGTGCACATCAGAGGTGCAAGCTTTAATCCAGTTAACAAAAGTTTTCGGGAAACCTTTGTCGGCAAGCCGTTTATAAAGAAAATCTCTAGACACAATGTCAAAGGCCTTAGAGATATCAAATTTTGCACATAAAAATTCATCTTTAGCATTTTTTTTGTATCCCAAGCAATTCAGTAGCTAAAAGAACATTGTTAGTGATCATTCTGCTTTTAATGAAACCACCTTGACTGCGGTGGATAATTAAAGGCATAACCTCCTTCATCTTGTTGGCAATTATTTTAGCAATAACTTTGTAGATAACATTGCACAAAGAGATAAGTCTGAAACCCTTGGTATGGCTGGCATGAGGTTGCTTAGGAATCAAAGCAATAGGAGTTGCCTTGACTTGCTTGGGAATATGAGAAGAATAGAAAAAGGAAGTCACAGCATTGCAGAGTTAATGCTTAATGACATTCCAAGTAGTTCTATAAAACTCAAAGGTAAAACCATCGGGTCCGGGAGTGGAGTTATGCTTACCCGAGAAAATAATGCTTTTGATTTCATCCATGGTGACCGAGGTAGTAAGGGAGGGTAACAGGTGAATAGGAATAATATTCCCAATAGGGAAATCTTGGTAGTGGGAGGAGTTTGTAGGTGTAATAGTGTTAAAGAGCCTGGTGTAGTGATTGATAAAGACAATAGAGATGTCTTGATGGGAGCTGTAAGTGCCTTAGTCAAAAGAGATTTTCTTAATACGGTTGTAGTTTTTGAAGATGTTGACTTTTGAGTAAAGAAATTTCATGTCATCTTCACCATGAGTAAGCCAATTCACTTTGGCACGTTGAGAAATCCAATTAGTCAGGGTGGAGTGGTAATGGGAGAGCTTCCGATTAATACTGTTAACAGATTGACATTGAGAGCTGGGTCAAGAGGGTTAGCTTGGATTTGCGCCATAGACTGGCTTTGGAGGTTGGAAAGGGAATCAATCTCTTTTTGGATATTGTTGGAGGTCAGGTCGACCAATGCTCATGCTTGATAACATTTTTGAGGGTTTTTAGTTTGAAGATGAAAGAGCAAAGAGGGATGGTGTTGTTAGGATTAGAAAAAACCTCAATAAGACTTTCCCAAAACTCAGGGAATTTGGAGCAGTAATTCTTATACATGAATCTATGTCAAGTAGTATCACTCAAAGTGTTGAGAAGAATGAGTGGAAAGTGGTCAGAGCATCTAGGATCATCAACCTTGTAACAAGAATTAGGAAACATGCTTAACCAATTATCATTAACCAACACCCTATCCAGCTTGATATGAATAGGGTTATCAGGTTAATGATTGTGCCAAGTAAAATAGTGCCCAACAGAGGAAAGATCATGTAACCCAGCATTAAAAATTATACCATTAAAGTCTCCAATTTTGTTGTTAATAAGAGGAATACCACCAGCTTTCTCAGCAGTAGAATGACAGCTATTAAAGTCACCAATGATTGCCCATAGAAGGCTAACAGAGTCAGCCAGAAGATGAATATTGTTCCACAAAGATTGCCTTTCAGAATTTAAATTACTAGCATAAATAGCTGTGACCCCACAAATAGGAATTGAGGCAACCAGAATAGTGACATGAACAATTTGACTGGTGGTGGGAAAAATTTGTATCACCACGCAGATTTTGATTTCTCCTATTTTGTAATCGAATACTACATTAAGAATAAAGTACAATCTTAAGAGACTGGCACAATATTTTATAATGCATTCAATATCAAAATAGGGTTTTGAAAATGATATTTCTATGATTAAACATAATTCAAAAGAAAAATATATCATCTCGAAAGATGAGTATAAATTCTAGCGAATGTATTTAAAAATAGAAATAAATTTTATTGAAAAGTTTATTCATTCTTTTATTTAGATATAGCAAGGAGAATATTATATCATCTTGAAGGACGAATATAATATTCTTCAAGACATCCAAAAACAAGAATGAGTTTTTATAAAAATTCATCATTTATAAAATTGAATATAACAAATAAGAAATTATATTATCCGAAGAGATAATAATAACATCCTATAAGCATATTTAAAATTAGAAATGAAGTTTTTTAAAAATATCTGCATTCCCAAAGATTCTTCCCTTGTTTCATATGAATAAAACAAGGTTTATTTTAGTATGGGATTCTCAAATCCCTATAGAAGCAAGCCTATGTAGTTAATTATATCCTAGGAGGGATACTCCTAAGAAAACTCTCGATTAAAGCAGTGATTTCATACCCTTGTGACTACAAAGTAAAAGACAAGGAACCAGAAATAGAAATTTTCCAAGGTGAAAGCTCAATGTTGAACATTTATTAGCGAGTCAAAGGAAGAAAAGTAGGAGGTTCCGGATTCTGAGAAGTCCAGAGGCGACCTCAGTCTACCCTATGTTTGGCTTTACATTTTAAGAAAAAATTTTATGTTTATGTTGACATTTTATTAGAAATTTGGGATTATATTCCCGAAGGGTGAGGACTTAAGATCCAAAAGAATCTAGCTCAGAACTTAAGTCTAATTTGAGTACTACAAAGTAGTAACTCGAACCTAACTAATGAAGTGCAAATCTGGACTTATCCCGGCCTGGATTGGGGAGCCAGCTAACCACCTAGGCGCTTTAAAACCATGTGTTCAGCCTCTTATGAAAGATAGGTAGGGACATTATTTAAGTTTTAATGAATTGGGGCCGACATGTAAGACAGTTCCTAATTGGCCCATCAACTTATGTAGAGTGAAAAATGTCTAGAAATGTAATTAATATTTTAGATTCTTTTTTTATTTGTATCTAATGCAATGCATGCTAATTGACTCGAATACATAAAATGAATATGAAGCAGTTTTAAAATTAGGCTTAGAAAATAGGTTTTTTCCCTATAGATTGCATAACTTCCCCTTGACAGAACTGCACCCTCATAGGTCAAGTGGTCTGCCAGAACCCGCAGGCGGGGAGGTGCCTAACAAGGAAGAGAAAGTAATAATATGCTTATGCTGACTCTCGGCGATCCCGAGCTTACTTCTTAGATCGTTAGAGTTACTATGTGAGCATAAAAATTTTTATTAGGATTTCAAGTAGAAGAATTTTATACGTACCCTTACTAAAAAAAACACTCCGATTCGTATCCAGACTAAAACAAAACACGGCATGCAAGGTTCCTAAAAAAAGCTGCTGCACAAACAATGTAAACAATCAATTTAAATAATCCAAAAATATAATGTCCAATGTCCATATAATTACATCCAGAATTTTGCAGAAAAGTAAAGTGGCCGGTCACCACTAACAACAAACCCGGATTCTAATCCTAAGAATGATGCAAGTGATTTTTGAACTGGGATATACTTTTTCTTGTATCTTCATTTCTTCGTCTTCTTTCTTCCGTCTTTATTTTTTCCTTCCTTCTTCTACGAGCACCTTAGATCTGTCGGGTCTGGATATCCAAATGAAAAGAAACTCATCCCTAAGAGGGATATTTTCTTTTCTATTTGGATACTAAAATTATCCTAATTTGACTTTCCAAATAAAAGAGAATAATCCTTTAAGGTATATTCTTTTTTCTTTAGATTCCAAATTGGATATAATATCCCACTTTCAAAAATCACTTTCCCATTTTTCAAACACATTTATATTGCTTTACATTTCACAAAAAGAAAATAAAAATCTAGACCACCTACAGGGTTATCCTAAGCAGTTTATAATAAAAATCATCCCAAGCAGTTATATATATACATTTAAATTAAATCAATTAGCCACACTTGGCCACACTCCTTTTTATTTGGGGGCTAAGCAGCTGCAGCACCTGTAGCATTTATATGATTATTAATTAATTAGCCCCCTTTTTCTGCCCTGCACGAGTGTGGCCACCTGCAGAAAATTCTGTTAACAACCAGTTCGCTCCTAACCTATGGGTAATCTAATCGTCAATCAAATCATATCACAGAGTGCAGTAAAAGTAAATAAACAACCACATCAACAGTTTTACATCCAACATGCAATAAAAGTCGAGAAAGCCCGTCACAATGCAGTAAGGAAATAAACACCGGCCTAACCTAAAATTAGAGTCAGTTGTCCTAACAAACAAATCTAAGTATGTGCAATAGGCTGTGAGGTTTTGATATGTCCTAAATCAATTATTGGCTAAAGTTTTATAATTGATTAAATTTTAGTTTTAAAAAAATTCACTAATTCTAAGGTGAGGTGTCACTAAGTTTTCTTTATTATATGTTTATATCCTAAAGTGTTCATGCATCATAAATCTAGGTTTTCTAAGACTCAGTCCTTAAATATTGTCCTTAAATGTCACTACTGTTATATAGGATGAAATTTTTCTTATTTACTAACCCTTGGGACTTTGCGTATATGTAAAAGGGTTTAAGGATCTAAAATAAAATAAAAAGTAAATCTAATTAAATTGAAGTTACTACAAGGACCTAAAAAGGAAGGGTTCGCGCAAACCACATCAAGGGGCCCCTAAAGGTTTTCTAAATTTAGAATACTCACAATCACCGGGGGCTACGACCCGGTGGTTCCGCCCGTAGCACCTCTACCCGGTTGGATAGAGGCGACTGACGTCATTAGTCCCTCGTACATTTGTTCTCTCGACCGATACCATTCATCGCTGTTCATGCAAATAAAAAGAAAATGGGAAAATAGGGATTATAAGCACTTTTAATAAATAATAATAAAATAATTGAAATTTACTGAAAATAAAAGACGTACCTTTCTTCGGGCTTGAACACTGGCTTAGTTGAATGTCCTTTTGGACTCTTTTATTTTTGGAAATATACTTGAGCTCCACTTTTAAAAATACCCACAAGTTTCACTTTTCAACCTTTTCAAATCTTAATCTTTCAAAATCCATAAATTTTATAGTACATTCTTTCCAAAATAATTCACCTCCCAAAACACGCAATTTACTTTTCCTTCTACATATACAAGTCAATATTACCCCTTCTAAAGCACACAAGTCATTTCTTCTACACCTAAACACTTTACTTTTCACATGAACATTTCATTTCCTAAAATATTCTACAATTTCTTCAAAAACCATTCTTTACCTTTCGAAGCAACGTAACACACTCTTTATATTTCTCATCTAAAAGCTTTCAATATATACATACAATTCATTAAAATATTCCATATACCTCACTATTACACATTTTCTAACATACACTTTTACTTCCTAACAATCTAACTTTCAATTTTTACTCTTCCAAACACTTTGTTCTTCAACATAAACTCTTCTACACTCACCTACATCTTAAACTCACAATCCAACCTTTCTCTTCACCTTTCTCACTTTTCTAACACACGTCTTGCTTTCCTTCATTTTCCATTTCCCAACTCTTAAAACATATACAAACCTCACAACTCTTTCTTACACATCACCTTTCAAAACACCTAAGTTCCAAAATTCATAATTATACACTTTCCACAAAATCAAATACTTTACTTTTCCACCCTTTACACATATCACCTTCTACACAAATCAACTTTCTAAACAAAACACACAATTCACCTTTCAAAACATAAATTTTTCACCTTTCCAAATCACACAAATTCCACTTTTCAAAACATACAAAACACTCTTAAGAATTCAAACATTTACTTTTCACCTTTAATATTCTATACATCTTATTTTAAACTAAAACACCTTATTTCATCAAATTATACACTTTTTTCTTTAGCAACCATTTACTTCCTTTCACGAATGTAAAATAAAATTTCATCCTCTCTTTCTATTAAACACAATATGTGACAACTCATATTATATTATAATTTTCATGCATGAATATAAGGTGCACTAGAATGTATCAAATCCTTCCACATGATATATATTTAAAACCAATGTCCTTCTAAAAAAAAAATATAACCACCTCTCATTCAAGCCACCATATGAAAGAATGCAAATCTTTCTTGCATTCATATATAACAAAATTCTCATATCAAACGATTATAAACAAACATGATAGTAAACTTGCTCAATTTTTTCCTCCATAATCAGCTTAGTGCATCTTTTCACGCGCATCTGCTAGGGTTTGCCCGAGGTGGGCTTTGCCCTCGCCGGCGGCGTTTTTTCCGCTCATCTGGTCCAGGGAAGTTTTTCTTCTCTCCGTATTTTCTTTTGCTGGTAGTTTTTTGTGCGGTTTGTCTTCTTTTTCGGCATGCCGTCGAGTAAACTGATAGATCCCAATTTTTTTGGGGGAGTCTCTCATTCTAAGTCTTTCCTTCAAGCTCTTGCTGGTTCTACTTCCTCTTTTCCTGATTTGAGGCTTTCTAACTTTCGTGGTCTTCCGTCTCTGTGGGTTTCGGATGAGGAAATCATGGATTTGGCAGAACCTTTTCGCTTTTCGTTAGTAGGTTTCTTCCCGTTGAAGCGTCCTCCCCTCGAAGCTATTCGCAAATTTTTTTTCAATTTGAAGCTTAACGGAGAAGTATCTGTTACGGTTTTGGATTCTACACACATTTTGATTAAGTTAGCAAATGATCTAGACTATTGTAGGGTTTTTTGCCATCGTTCTTATCTTGTTTTCAATTGTTTTATGAAAATTACGAAATGGTCACCCTCGTTAGATATCGGCGTTGAATCGCCGATCATTCCGATATGGATCTCCTTTCCCCATCTTCGCCCTCACTTCTTTGCACCAAGGATTCTGTTTGGGCTTGGTGAATTATTTGGAAAACCTCTAAAAATTGATGAAGCCACTTTGGTTGGCTCCAGACCGTCGAATGCAAGAGTGTTAGTTGAAATTGATATTACTAAAACTTACACGAAGCAAGTTTGGTTAGGTTCGGAGTCTTTAGGGTATGTTCAAGAGGTGGCTTTTGATGAATTTCCTCAATTTTGTAGCGTTTGTAAATGTTTAGGGCATTTGTCTGGTAAGTGTAACTCGGTCGCGAATTTTGGTATCCCTTCGACTGCGGTTAGTCCTGTTGATAATTTACCGAATTTAGGTAATGGAAATGGTCTTAATGTTATTGAAAAACCTGAGAGTGCTGGGGTGGTCTTGCCTTCGGTTGGGCCTACTGAAGGATCTCCTGCTGCTGGTTTTTGCGGGATGACTGTTCCTGCTGAAGAAGGTGTGTTGGATGATCCGATTGTGGTTGGGTTGAACAATGTTGTCGCTGATTTGTGTGAGGGGCACGTATCTAATCCTCAAGTTGCTGTGAATTTGGAAATCGTGCAGGCTGACAAAGTTTTAAATGATGAGGTTCTTTCGGGTGTGGTTGAAAATTTACTATCTCCTAACGCAATTCCTTTTTTTCCTTCGTCTGGTGATTCTGGTCATCTGCCTGAGAGGGTTGCTTGTCCGGAAAATAATATGGTGACGGTGGCTTGTGAGACCTTGGTTTCTAATCCTATTGTTGTGGATATTGGGCCGCCTGGTGAGTCGTCTGTGATGGGTAATGTGGATGAGACCGAGATTAGAATGGTGCACTCTTCGGTGGGGGGCCATGTAGAAAATGTTATTATGCAAGATAGCTTTATCAATGTTCCTGTTAACCTGATGGAAGCCAAAACTATAGTGGGATTAAATTCTGGATTGGATGTCAGGTCACATGGTGATTGGCTGAACAATTCGTCTGATTTTGATTCTGATGCTGATCCCGTTTCAGATTCTGATTTTGATGTTAAATTGGTACGTGATAGGTCTCATAGGGCCTGCCCGCGTGGAAAACTGTGGAAGCGAGGTGGTAGAAGAAGATAATATGTTCTTTTGACTTGCTGTTGGTGATTGTTTTGGTTGGTTTAACGGTTGGATGCGTTGTTTCTGGGCTATGTTGTTCTGGGGCTCGCTTCCTCGTTAACTTTCATATGGCAATCGTTGTTTCCCCTTCTGGATGGTTTCTTGAGGGATTTCGGGTTGCTGGTAGTCTTGGAGTGAATGAGCCCTTCTTGGATTGGCTTTATCCTTTTTTGTGGAGTTTCTGGATTGTTCCTTGGTGTTACTTTTGGTTTTGTTCGCTTTTGCTGTAACCTTTTATATTTTCAATAAAATTTTATTTTATAAAAAAAATGATAGTAAACTTGCTCTAAACAATTGCATCTACACTTCGCTCTTGGCAACAAGATTTTTTTTTTTAGATAATAAAGAAGATATATAATTATTATATGCAAGAGGAGAAAACTTCATAAGCAGTCATCCCTTCAAATTTTCAACGAATGAAAATCAGATCTCAAGAAATGAAGACAATAATATTTTAATTCCTCATTTCTACAAAGAAAAATAGAAATCAACTTATTCTTGCTCATTCAATGGTTGATCTGAGAAAAGAGAAAAATGGAGGCAAAGAAGAAAATGAAAAGGATTTACCACTTTCTACTGTTCTTGGCCGAGAGAATAGGTGAACCTAGGGCTTTTGCTCAATTTGAATTCAGTGGAGACAAATGCGAGAGCATCGACCTTGTCTTCATGCGAGTGAGCAAGGAAGAAGAAGAGATTTCGGCGCCTTGATCTTGCGAATCCAGAGCCGAGAATGCGAGAGAGAGAGAGACGAGCGAATCGGGTTGGGGGTTCGATTCTGGGCTGCTCACGCGAACTGGAGAGAGTGACCGTTTGATTGCTTCGTTCGGCTTCTTGCGAATGGGAGAGAGAGAGAGATCGGTTTTCTTGCGAAATAGAGAGGGATCGGAGCCTGGGTTCTGCGAACGGAGGGAGAGGCGTCGGTCTTCTTGCGAAATAGAGAGGGATCGTGGGAGTGAGAGGTTCGGAACTGCTGAGGGAGAGAGCGGATGTTGGGATTTTCGTCCTAAGCTTCTCACGCATTCTATTTCGTTTTGGCTTGAACCGGCTTTTATCACACTTGATTTGAATTTTAATTTTAGAATAGATGATTAGGGTATATTTTAATTATATTACAAAAAATGTCATTTTATTTCAAAATATAGATAATTTATTTTAAAAGAATAACTAAATGAAATTAGTTTAATTAATTTATAATCATTTATTTAATTTAACTAATGTCATCAGCTTGTAACGAGTCAAACCGGGCTAATTGGGGTTATTGAAATCGAACTCGACTTGAGTTAATTGATTTGATTTTGCTTCGATTGGCATAGCTAATTTAAATTTTAAAAGAGTCGATTTGAGTGATAGGTTCGAGTCAATGCTACGCCAGTGGGCGTCCACCTAAGAGAAATCTTGTGGGTGCGATATCTACACTAGGCTACGAAAACCTAGGTACTAGAAATGATTCTTGGGAAATTGACCTCGAATAATGAGGTTAACAGCTGGCACGGACGAAGTACTGATACAACACTACATATCATTTGACTTTACAAATTACTCATTTCAAAGTGTTGAGCGGGAGTGACCCAGCTCACTTGGTGCACTTTGGGCTGAGTAGTACACTAATCTCGTCGATGGAGGAGAGGGATATGGTGTTGTCTAAATTAAAAATGCATTTTTTAGAGCTTAACAAATCATGAAGAAGTAGGTGGATGGTTGCATGAAGGACATGCAGTTTGAGAAAGGTAATAGAGTATACTTGAAGCTTCATCTCTACAGACAAATGACAATTGCTAACAAGAGAATGAGAAGCTGGCCCTGAGATACTTTGGTCCCTATGAGATACTGGATAGGATTGGAGCAGTGACTTATCGATTGAAATTATCCCAGATCACTTCTGTACATTTGATGTTCCACTTTTCCAGTTGAGGAGAGCTATTGATGATCATGCATCTAGTTCATGGTTACTCGTGACACTACATAGGATTTGGAGGTGGTGTTGGAACCGTTGGAGTTGGAAGGGGTATGCAGAGAAAGGAAGGGATCAAGAAAATGGTGATAAAACGGAAAAACATATCGACTATGACCACACATGGGAGCTGTAAGAGAGGGTGAACTAGCAATTGTCATCTTTCCATATTGAGGGCAAGGTGGGTGATATGATCGTACATGTAGTTTAGGGAAAATGTAAAACTTGGCTTAAAAATGAAAATCTCTGAACTGAAAATTTACTTAGGTTTGTGTGGTTTACTTGAGAGCGGAAGAGTTCTTGGAGGCTGATTTGCACTGGCTAAAAGCTAAAAGAGTTATGTATTCTGTTATTTATAGAATTTTGAATTCTGAGAGATTCTTGAATCTGAAAACTGGAGTTTCTTGGCGGCTAATTTGCGAGAACGAAAATATGATGGAGTTTTGCTTTCCTTGAGGGTTAATATGAAACTAAAAGGACAACCTTGAGGGCTAGCAGCGGAGAACAACAAGGCCAACTTAGAGAGGAAAGACCTAGTTGGAGGTAGAAGAACTCCTGATATTGGAGGGACTCATGGAAATCAACTTGTAGGAGAAACTGAGCAGAATTGAGGCTGGAATATGGAGGGAATGAAGGCTTTGTTGTGACTTGAACATCTTGTAGAGATCGAGGCTAGACATCTTGAGGGAGATGAGAAGATGCAGTTCTTGGAAACTCCAAGGCAACACCTAAGGGCTGGCGGCAGCACTGGAAGGCAGATGAGGGCTCGATTGAGACATGGAAGAGGGACAGAAAGAGGGGGGGAGGATTTTTTTTAACTTCAAGAGAAGAGCGATGGGAAACAGCACTTAGAGAAATCAATTCACTAATATGATCCATAAAAAATTTGTATATTTCTCATTCCTGAGCCTTTTAATAGGCAAGTTTATTACAATTTAAATAAAACTCTCAAATTATTAAAAATGCATAAATAAGGCATAAATAACTAAAATAACTATATTCAAGTACTAATTACTCACTTGGAATAGATTGTCACTTGATGTTTTGACTAGGCTCTTATTAACGTGCCTCTTTAGGTTTTCTTGGGCCCAAAGTTGGATAAGCTCCCTGATAATTTCTTCATCGCTTTTGTGACTTGGTGTGCATGTAGGATCACCAACAATAACTTGAATAGGACTTCACTGGTCGTTAGTTTGATATGTATATGTGGGTCTTTGGTGGGGGTATTATTACGCATGAGCGTGGGAGCTAGTCGACTGACCCAGATCAATCGAACCCAACAAAACTGTTGGGCTGGAACTAGAGCCGCAATAGGGATGGGGTTTTGACACCCCTTGTGGGGCTCATGAAAGTTAATATTCACATAAAAAGGGAAATCATTATGAAGGTTTTTATGCTGCTAATTTATTTGGAAAGTTTTGTGAATTATGTTTAGGCTAATTAGGAAGTGCTTAATTATTTAGAAAAGTTACATAAATTATGTTTGTGCTTATTCTAAAGGTTCTATTTATGTTATTATGTTCAAGGGCTATTTAAGCGTGAGTTATCTAGGGTTTAGTTTAGGCTTTTTTTTTTTTCCTAGTGTTGTTGTGAGATCCTAGTGGCGTCTAGGATTGTGGGAGAGCTGATCTACCCCTTAAATAGTAGATCAATTGTATCTTGCTTTACTATTGAAAAGATAATCCAAAAATGACCCCTTAAATAGTAGATCAATTGTACATTTTTCTTCTCTTTTATTTGTTGTTTTTCAAGTATCCCTTATTTATAATCCCAATACACTCATCCAATACAATGTATTCAAATAAGTCTATAGTATTCTCTTCAAAAATAAATCATTAAGAATTCACAAATGGATCACACAATCAACAATTTTTTTAATAGCAACTGTGATAACAAGTAATAAATTGAAGATATATTTCGTGCAATGTTAAATAAAATTATAGTTATTTTAAATTATTTTGCGTGGATGAAAAAATGAAAGCTATGTTTGAAATTGATTAAAAAGAAAGAGGTTCTGAAAGATCTATGCTTTAAGACATGCATGTATAAATATTACTCCAAACTCCAAAGAGAGTTATACTAATCAGAAGCTCAAGTGGCTAGCTATGGCTAGCTATAAAGAAAAAACTCACAGAAAGAAAGAAAGCTCTAAGCACTTTTGAAAATTTGAGAACTTTAGCAAGAGAGGGTTGAATATGTGTACAAAAGAAAATATATTAAAATAGCCTTCCATGGGGGTCATTTATAGAAAAAATGAGAGGATAAGCCCAAAATCTAGAGAGTTGCTAGAAATATTTTTATTTTTTAGATTTTGAAAATATTTTGATTTTCAAATCATATATTTTCTCAAATACGAGGAGAAATTTTGCTAAAAGATTTAGACTAATTTGAGTAAAGCATGAGAAGAATATATATTATATAAGTTAATGTTGTGAAAATGTTTCATAAGTAGCTAAACAAACGATTTTGTAATGGTATGGGTGCTGGTCGAAATTGACTTGGCAAATTGGGTTCTTACCCTTTATTGGATAACTCAAGTCATTCATATGAATTCTTACTATGCTCCATTATTTTAGCAAATAATAATAATTATATATATATATATATATATATGAGATATTTCGATAATATTTTCAATGGAGGTTATGAGAAGACAATTTATTTTAATTACCTTAGCACTCTAAATGAAAATAGTTAATTTTTTTATTGTGTATTAGTAAAATGGAAAAGAAATAATATTATGATATTTATTGATTTAGAGAAAGCATATGATAAAGTTCCAAGAGATGTGTTATAGAGAGTTTTAGAAAATAAAAGAGTTAATAATGCTTATATTTAAGTCATTAACAATATGTATATAGGAGCTATTACTTGTGTTCAAATACAATGTGGTAACACCAAATTTTTTTCTATTTTAGTTGGATTAAATCAAGGTCGACCTTAAGCCCATATCTTTTTGCTTTAATCATGGATGTTCTAATTGGAAATTTGCAAGAGGTTGTACCTTAGTGTATGCTTAAGTAGAGAGAGAGGGTTTTTAGAGAGAGAGAGTTTGTTTTGAGCCGCTTTAGATAAATTTTAGCTCTCAGGCCAATTGAAAAAATTATCCAAATTGATGTAGGTCATATTATATCTATCTCAATTTTTAAAATTTTAAATTTTTTCAAATTTTATCGATTAAATTTCTATTTTCGTTATAAAAAAAGTGAATAATCTTGCACAGGTAAATTTTCACCGCGTAACTTCTTATGTGTTATCAGTATCGAGGTTTTGAACATTTTAAGTAGTTTTTAGAAGTTTTATACTTGGTATTTTGAAATTTGTGCAATTTTTATTTAATATAAAATAATAAAAAATAGTGCTTTAGTAGGATTAAAGTTTTGAAATAATATTTTACACAATCTTTGGTAATTTAGTTATGTTTTGAAATTATGCATTTTTACTCAGTAGGTATTTTCAAGCATACTGTTAATACAAGCGTTGACAATGAAAATGAATATATGATTGGGTAATAGATGGTCGCTATTATTTTTATTAGAATATGTGTAAAAGACAAGTCAAGACTAGTTGATTTGTTGGTTGAAAATTGATTGACCTATATATATAGGATAGTAGATCGACAGGTTTTTCTTTAAATATTATGATTTGGTGTCATGTGATACAACGATTTAAGAGCAACGATTGAGAGTTATAAGGAATTATTAATGTGCTGACAGACAAAGCATCGACTTTATTTACTGAGCTAATAATTTACTGATTATTGACTACTCAAAAATATCATGCTAGCTAGGACTTTTTATTTGTTCAGTATGATTACTAAAATAAATGTTACAAATTAATTGTTACTACAACTGAATTTACGGTTACCGATACAGACACCAATATTATTACTGATAGTACTACTGATTTATTGTTATTATTATTGTCATTGATTCAATGTGTTGATTATTGATGCTAAATATGTGATATTCTAAGCACGTGATATACTGAGCATGCAATTAAAATGTCAATATTGATATAGCTTAATTGGAAAGTATGTATACATCATTAAAAGACTTTCCTGCATTGATCTAAGTTTAATAGTTCTTTAGTAATGTCTTGGTTCTACCACTTTATACAATTATTTTACTAATTGATTGTACCAATATGATGACTCCTTTATTGAGGCAACTCTCATACTAGTTTATTGATTTCACCACTGCACTACTTTACTTGCTTTCATACCTTACTTTTTAATCATTTATGGATTCTACTGCTATTGTATATGAGTTTTATTATTTTTTCCCTAATTCTTGATCATTAATTATTGCTGATATGAATTGACTAATGACATGTATATTACTTCTCTACCATACTTTGAATTCAGTGATAGGATTTTATGATTGCTGATTATTTAGCTCATTATATATATTTTAAATAATTTCAGGTCAATAGAAGGGTGCAAAAGTGAGAGATTGATCAGGATTCCTTAAGTTTTTTTCTTTTAAGTAATGAATACATATGTATAATGATTTTATTTTCTTTATTTATTAATGATAGATGATATTATATAGTTATGATTATTGTATAATACAATATACAACAACAACAACATTAAGCCTTTGTCCCACTACGTGGGGTCGGATACATGAATCCTTTTCTGCCATTGTGTCATGTTAAAAGTCAAATCCTCATTTAAATCTAATAAAGAAATATCATTTCTAATATTTTCTAACCAAGTCTTTTTAGTTCTACCTCTACCTTTCTTAACATAAGACAAATCTAAAACCTCAACTTTCCTAATCAGATCATCGAAAGGCCTCTGTTTAATGTGATCAAACCATCTAAGGCGACTCTCTCTAATATTATCTTCCACTGGAGCTACTCCAACCTTTTCACGTATATGCTCATTTTATATCGTATCTCTAAGGGTAAAGCCACTCATCCACCTAAGCATCCTCATCTCTGCAACACTTAACTTAATATTATTCTTCTCTTTTAATGGCTAACATTCGGCACCATAAAGCATTGCATGTCTCACCACCATCTTATAGAATTTTCCCTTAAGTTTGAGGGTGACTTTTTTATCGCACAACAAGCCCGATGCATTCCTCCATTTCAACCATCCAACTTGAATTTTGCTGATAATATCCCCATCTATTTCACCATCACTCTGAACAATAGAAAGAATTCTTTCAAATAAGATTCTGAGGTGTGACAAACTTAGTATCAGAGCTATTGTTGGAAGAATTGATTGAATTATTACTATAGTAATATGGATTGATTGTGAGTTGGATATAATTAGTGGATTAAGATGCATTATTTTGCACACATAATTGATTACATGTGTCAATTATTCTAATTAAAGAGAAGTGTGTAAGCAAACAATTGCAATGGACTTACTAGAACAAGATGTGCCAAATGAGCAATACAATGTAGCTAAATTACCATCAGACACTATTATGTAGCTGGCCAGTGTTGTATCATAAGTTCTGGGTTGTACTCGAAGTAAGCAATCTGGGAACATTAACGAAGAGGGGGGCAAGCACTTATATTCCATAAGCTGAAGCCTCTATTGTTCAAAGGAGCTGTAGGATCATGGGCTGCTGAAGATTAGCTATTAAGGATACATAAGATTTATGGCAATATGTCCAAAGAACAAAAAAGTACTATTGGTTGTGTGCTTCTTTGAAGGAGAGGCTAAGAGATGGTGGATTGGACAACATAGAGAGAAATTCTTAGAGAAGACAAATGCTGAGATCACTTGAGATGAGTCACTATGATATTCAAAATGTGATTTGTACCTTCATTAGCCTGACAACGGATGCATAAAGCTTTCATTAAGTTGGAGTAATGATGGAAGGTGTGATGCAGTATGAAGCAAAGTTTCTAGCACTTGCTAGGTATACTCCTTATTTGATCCCAACTTCTAAAGAACAGTGCTACATGTTTCTACAAGGATTGAACGAAAAGTTCAGACATACATTAGTGCCTCTACGGATTCATGAGTTTTTTTAGTTAGTGGAGCTGGCCAGAAAGATAGAGATTAATCTAATAGTACCAGCATCTATGAATGATGAGGTCTCTTGGTATGATAGCAGCAGACGGAGGATTAAAGATGAAGTTACCAGGGACAGATATAATGTTAGTGAGAAGAAAAGCAAATATACTGATGTGAGGGGATCTTGATTGATAACATCTACTTGAAGTTATAGTGAATGTATTCATTGTGGAAGAATATATTAGGGATAGTGTTACCTTTTGACATGACAATACTTTCGATGTGGATAACAAGGATACATGGCAATCGATTGTCTGTAAATAGGAAGAGCAAATTTTGGAGTAGGATATAGTAGGTAAATAAACGGACAAATGAATATCAGATTAAGAGCTTATAGTGAAAGATCAGCAAATAGACCAGTTGCCCGTGGTGGTCAGAGGGAGGTTGTCACACAGGGTTCGACAATACCGATAACACTTATAGCACTTACTCCAGTCATTGTTTAAAATTGCGCAAGTCTTACCTAAAGGCTCGCCTCAACGCAATTCCAGTAAAAAGTGCTTCAAGGCTTACGCCTCGAGCTTTTGTTATGATGCTTATGCATCATCATGGATGAGGCCCGCCTTGAGGCTTGTGTCGCCTCGCTGGCATAAGGAGTACGCTTTTACTTATGTATATTTTTTATTTTAAACTTACCTAAATCCTATACAAAGTCACAAAAAAATCATGTCTTGCACCCCCAAGCTGCAACAACTTCCTCTCAATTTCCTCAACCTGTAGCCCATTGCCTTCACCGTAGTCACCACCGTCGTAGTCACCGCAGGGGATCACTAGAAAGTAGCATGCCACCTCTATCTCCTCTTAAAATTTTGGAATGTTATCTTTATGCTGGTGAAAAACATTTATAAAAGATGAAGATGACTGGTATAAATGATGAAGAAGCAAATTGAGAGGTATTGGATCATACATGATGAGACTAGGAAGAGGCCAATTTGTTATGACAGTGGCTCAAATAAAAATCCCCTTAGTAATGATAATACATATGCTTTCTAAGTTGTTGCCAATTACTTCAGCTTTCTTTAAGAATTAAACGTAGATGAGTAAGCAACTGAGAAATAAAAAAATTAGAGATGAACTTGATGTTATATGAAACTTTTATGCAATTCATATATTTTATGTTGCTTTGTTCTTGTAATATTTAGATTTCAATTTTGTTTCACATAATTCATCACTTAACACTTTACAGCTTATACAATTTTTTATTTCATATTTATGTAAATTTGTTATTTCGTAGTTCAATAAAAAGTTAATATGTCATCATTTAACATATAATTTGGGTATTATATAAAAAATCACTTTTAACTTTTATTTTGACTCATCAAGTTCTTTTGGATATTGTGATGTGGTGCTACCAAATGTTTTAACCCTTGTTAGTTTGTTGTTTTAGCCTTACAAGGGCCCAAAATGTGTTAGAGTTTTTAGGGAAGCCTTAGGAAGGGTTGGAATAAAGCGGCGTTCAAGTTTCATGCAATAGAAGGGTGAAATGCATGTATACTATAATTTTGATTAAATTTTGAAAGTAGAGTTTTGGCTTTTAGAGATTTAATAAATGAGCATTTATGGACTAGTAAACACTTGGATATAGAAACAGAATGTCGTAAGAATAACTTTGGATATTTTCATAAAAGTTTATTGATTTTTGATGGATCAAATGGAGGTCAGATCTAACTAAGTCATATTCAACCTAGTTATGGCCTACAACTTTAAGAGGGATTTTGGATGGGATTTTATGATAGAAATATAGAATAATACTATGTAATAATATGGTAATAAGTGTTGAAATATTATAAAGCAAAAAGAAAAATTTTAAAATATAATTAAGACAGGCTTGCTACTCACCAAAATTGCATGGTTGAAGAGATCACCAAACCTTTACATTTGAAAGCAAACCTCCATACCTCCTCTTCTTGAATGGATCTCTATTATTTTACAAACACAACAATTCATTTTCGTGCTTTATTCTAAAATATTTAAAAATGTTATGTACTTCTTGAAATTGAAATAAATTCAAATAGAGGGAGAAGTTAGGCCTGGCCCACTTGAAAATATGCAAATGGATTCTTATATACCTTTTGGAAAAAGTGTAACCCACCTCTTTTATGAGGAGGAGCAAAATTCAAATTTAAAAAATTGGAGTTTCACAATTTCCAATATAATTATAATCAATAATAAAATTCGTAAACATATTATTTATTATAATATTTAACATATATAAGAAATATAAATACCAAATACAAGTTTTCATGGGCATCTCATTTAATCCCTTATTTGTCGCAAGCATATTCTAGCTTTAGCCTCTAATTATTTGAAACTTTTTTTTATGGGCATGTTATGTCATATCATATTGCTAGTTTAACCCATCTTATGGTGTTCAGTCAACCATCTCTATATGTTCATCATTGTCAGAGTATTGTTGTAGCCTTATCTACCACATCAAAGCATTTTCATTTGCAAAATATTGCCTTCGATTCATCTTTACCCGCCACTATCATCAAACTACCGCTAATTGACCATTGTTGTTGCTGGCCAACCACTGTTAGGTTGTCATAGCCCAATCACCATTATTGGATTGTTGTTACCCAACAACCTTCATTAGATCATTATCACTTGACTGTTGCTATTTAAATATCACTCTTAATGCTTTAAATTTGTGATATTTTTTTGTTATCCACTCAGGGGTGTCAATATTTGGCATAACTTAAAATCCCAACCTAAACCTGACCAAAATATTATGGGTTCGGGTCAACCCATTTGAAAAATGGGTTGTATTCGGGTCAACCAGAAAACCTAAAATCAATCCTCTAACCTAAGCATGGCCTCTGTTGTGCACATCACACTCACGCTAGCTCACCTCCTGGTCTCGTTGCTCGTCATGCTCGCGGTCACCATCACGAGTTCGTTTGCATGTTGTAGGCGCTTGCCCACATGCCCACTCACCACACGCCCACTTACCTGTATGCACACACTCACAGCTAGCTTTCTGGCCCTGCTCGCATGACCCTTCATTGTGTTCATGGTTACCCTTGCCTAAGTTTGTGGTTCGTGTCCAGTCGACCCAGATTCAAATCGGGTCGAGTTTTGTGACCCCTTTCCCTAATCTGGTTAGGTCGGATCGAGATAGTTGGTTGGGGGTCATTTTCGTGCTGTACAGAATCCCACTTGAAAACTCATTTTGACACCCCTATATCCACTCAATCTCTTGTAATATTGCCTTCTCCAAATTAGGGCCCAAGCAAATCTTTCTTATTGACGCTCACATACATAATTATTTCAAATAGGCTATGTCTTATCATTTTTCCTCTTTTTTAGGATTTTCATGCGAAAATTCTAATGTTTTGGTGCTCTTTTCATTTATCTGTTTACTTGTGGAATGTTCATGTAAAACTAAGGTGCAAACCTATCTTACTCTATTACTGTAAATTATAGCTTGTAAGAAGTATAATATACACAGGCTAATCACATTTTTCTTCATTATTATCTCTTTAGTTACATTTCTTTAGTATTATAGTATATTTGAATTCATTATAAATTAGATATACCACATTTTACTTTTTTTGTGTTTTGGTCTATTGTAAAATAAAACATGAAATAGTATTTTTTTAATATTTGGTTGAATGTAAATTAAAAACAAGTCTAGGGCATAAATATATGGTAGTAGATCTTAGGCATGAGAAGTAAATACTAGGTTGAGTGTTGAGCATAACATGTTGATCAATAATGTCGTTGTAGTCGTAGTGAGTGCAACAAGGGAGTGTGTCGCTAATAATTTTCACGTAATATCAAAGTAGGGTTGACTGACAATAAAGATTGAGATGATGAAATATAGCAGTGGGAACTAAATTGAATATGAAAAAACATTTTAAAAAATCCACTGAAATGACATAAGGACTATTGAAATATAATATTATTTCTTAAAGGCTCATCATTAAAAATAATAATTTGCCTATCATTTTCTTCATGATTATCTTGTGGAATGAAGGGAACAATAAATATCAGTTTGGAATGTTTTATTTTTTTAAATCTATGCTATGCTATATTGTTTTTAGCATTATCTATAAAACTTTTAAATAATTGTAACATTAGTTTACATTAATCATCGTTTTCACGAGAAAATGAAAAATTAGTAAATAAATTGATGAAAGCAGATCAAATTTTGCCTAAAAACCTTAACATTTTAAAAACGGATTGATTTTGTAAATTTCCTCTGCCAAAAATCATTAATGGGGAGAAGTCTTACCTTTAAGATGGTTTTAAAAATTAATAAAAAAATACCGCGAGTTGTAGGCGATTTTAATTGTAACATTTAAATAATAATAACAATTTTCAGCATTAAATATTAGTATCTGAAATACTAGTACTAGATTTTCAGTGAATTAGATGAGAGGATTTATCACAGGGCGAACCAAGGTTCAATTTGAGCGGGCCAATCTTACAACATAAAAATAATTAAATATTAAGAAAAAATATATTATATTGTTCTATATTTACGAAAAGTTTTAAAAAAAATAAACAAGTAAAATAAGAAAATATTTTGTATTAAACTGTTTCGAAGCTCATCGAAAAGAAATCATTAGAGTTATCAAATGTGAAGAAATATATAGATATTTATAGGACAGTTAGACAAAAAGTTTTTTAGGGGGGGGTGAGTTGCGGGGTAAAAAATTATGAGGGGCAAAAATTTTTTTTTACTCTCTTAGAATTTTTTTTTTTTTTACTCTTAAAAAAAAAATTTTTTTTGAGGGGGGACAATTGCCCCCCCTAGGAACCAAGTGGTTCCGCCACTGATTTATCATGTAATAATTTGTTGAAATTTTTTTTTTAGATCATAAATTTATGTTATATAATTTTTTATTTATTATTTGTCATTTTAAAAAATTATAAATTTAATATTTGTTATGTATTTATAACTTTTTTTTAAATGTTCATAAAACTTTATTATGGGAGTGAGTTATAGAGCGTAGGTTGCGGTGTGATACTAATGTTTCTCAAAATCAATTTGGATTCATGTCAGATAGGCCTACTATGGAAGCCATACATTTATTGAGAGGTTTGATGGAGAAATATAGAGAGAATAAGGGGGATCTACATATGATATTTATTTATTTAGAGAAAGCATATGATAAACTTCCAAGACAAGTGCTATGGAGAGTTCTTGAAAAGAATGGAGTTAATAACACGTACATTCAAATCATTAAAGATATGTATGTTGGAGCTATTTCTTGTGTTCTAACACAAGGTGGTTTGACCAAGTATTTTTCTATTTCGGTTGGATTACATTAAGGATCAGCCTTAAGCCCATATCTTTTTTTGCTTTAGTCATGGATGTCTCACTATACATTTACAAGAGGATGTACCTAGTTGTATGCTTTTTGCTAATGACATTCTTCTTGTTGATAAGATTAGAGAGGGAGTTGAAGGCAAACTTGAATTATGGAGGTCAACCTTAAGTCTAAAGGTTTTCGCTTCATTGGATCTAAAATTCAATATATTAAGTGTAATTTTAGTAGTAATAGACTTAGTGAGGGGATTGTGACTTTGGCTATCAAATCATTAATAAGAGTACACATTTTAGATATATTGGATCTATTGTTCAGAGTGATGGTGAAATAGATGGGGATATTATCAACATAATTCAAGTTGAATGATTGACGTGGAGGAATGCATCGGGCTTGTTGTGTGATAGAAAGTCCCCCTCAAACTTAAGGAAAAATTATATAAGATGGTGGTCAGACCTGTAATGTTTCATGGTGCCGAATGTTGGAGTGATTATTCCATCAGATTACCGAATGCATCCGGAAGCCAATAACAAAACGCCACGTCACTAAAGTGCTCGGTACAGGCGCTCGGTACACTCAGTATGCTCGGTATTTTTTGCCGGACGCAATAAAAATTCCGAATGTTGGCCATTAAAAGAGAAGCATGATAGTAATAATACCAAGTGTTGCAAAGATGAGGATGCTCAGGGTGGATGAGTGGCTTTACTCTTTAAGATAGGATACGAAATGAGCATATTCGTGATGGAGTAGCTCTAGTGGACGATAAGATTAGAGAGAGACACCTTAGATAGTTTCGTCACATAAAACGACGGCCTTCCAATGACCCGATTAGGAAAGTTGAGGTATTAGATATGACTTATGTTAAGAAAGGTAGAGGTAGACCTAAAAAGACTTGCTCAATGAATATTAGAAATGATCTTTTATTATTAAATTTAAATGAGAATTTGATTTTAGTCAGGACACAACGGAGAAAAAAGATTCATGTAGCCGACCCCACATAGTGGGACACGCTTTATGTTGTTGTTGTTGTATATTTTTTTCATGTTATAAACAAACTGATAAAAATAAAAATATTAAAAACTCGTTAATTAGGGGTACTTTTAATATTATTAATATATGTATTTAAAATAGTCACTCTCACCCACCGAGGCTTAGGATGGTTGATGGGCGAGCACGATTGGGAACCTCATATCCCGGATTTGAATCCTCTCTACTACAGCCTCGCCTCTTCAATGGGGCAAAATAAATGTGGGCCCAATGCCAGTGCATGGAATTGCTAAATTCTGCCAAGAGATTAAGGCTTCATTTGATTGGAAGTTTTTTGTGTTTATTCTGTTTTAAAATGACAAATTCATTTCTTCTTTATTGTTTGGTTCGTCAAATCAATTTCTCAATAACTTCTTTTGTTTCAAGAAAGCTTTTTATCTATGTTTTTTCGTTAAAAAACTCCATTTTATGATCCAAAGTTTCTTAAAACTGTTTTTTACAAAAAATCAAAAGAAGCCTAATTATGCCACTAAGAGCTTCTTTTAAATAACTGCGGATAGATTCTCCCGTATAAAAAAAAAATCCCTCTACTGCCCATTTGTTAGAGAGAAAATAGGGTGGAACAACGTAAATATCAAGAGAGGATGAGCGGGGCCGCTGAGAATACTGCGCTTTTTTAATAAATTAACGGAGATAGAGAGAGAACAACGAAAAGTCCCAATAGTGTGCCTAACGGACGGTGCAGATACCTGAGTCTCTCCATCGATCTCTCAATCCCAGTCGTCTCCTCCTTCCTCGCTTCTCCAGCGTCCGATCGCCCTCCTGCTCTCCCCAGCGCGAAGCAACCGAAAAAGGGAAGATCCCGAGTTATAGAACTCCCCCTCAGCCTCGTTCGCGCGCTCTATTGTTTTGCGAGGTACGCTTTTTGAACTAAGCTATCGATTGTCTAGGGTTCCGCTACGCAGACGAGCGTTCACGTTTATGATTCGTTCTCGTGCCCTCTCGGATCTAGGGTACCGCCTATGGCGGCGGAGGTGCCAGCAAGCCCTTGCGGCGGAAGCCACGAGAGTGGCGACCAGAGCCCGAGATCCAATGTCCGTGAGCAGGATAGGTTCCTTCCCATCGCCAACATCAGCCGCATCATGAAGAAGGCGCTACCTCCCAATGGAAAGATTGCCAAGGACGCGAAGGAGACCGTGCAGGAGTGCGTTTCCGAGTTCATCAGTTTCATCACCAGCGAGTCAGACATCCTATTTCTATGTTTTTGACGATTTGTTTCTTGTCTTGATTTATGTTTTCTAATCGTATTTGCTGGCGGGCAGGGCTAGCGATAAGTGCCAGAGGGAGAAGAGGAAGACAATTAATGGGGACGATCTACTGTGGGCAATGGCAACACTAGGGTTTGAGGACTACATTGAACCGCTTAAGTTGTATTTGCAGAAGTATAGGGAGGTGATTACTCTGTGACAATTTCTGTGAGCTTTTAGGTCTTTTCAGAATGATGCATCGGAATTGGTGGTTAGCGGGGTGATAGGCCAATCTTCTTCTTTTGCCCTTTTGTAATCGTTTATCTGATGGCGATTTTTGTTGCCTTTTTTTTTTTTATCTGGTGGTTCTGTGGAATGGATGCGACGCCATGGCAGATAGAGGTAATCAAACTAATCTCTCCCCTCTGTAATCGGTTTTTTTTATTTTCTTCAATAGCAGTTCTATTATTTATACTGTGATGCCTTATGGCACTATACTGTCTCCCATTTGCGTGTTAAGGAGTTAATATTTATGGGTTTCCACCGAAAGGAAAATTATGGTGTATAATCCGGGCCCTGGCAGTGTTCTATTAAAGTAGAATTAATGCTATAGTTTTATGATTTTATTGGTCATTGTGCATTTCTAGATGTGGTTGCTTACATGTTTAATGTAAAAGTAATGTACTGCTTACATGTCGAAAAGGCGCATCAATTTTTATGTGATATTTTACATGGCCAATTTAAAATTTAAGCACTACATACATGCTGCCTTAGTTGTTAAAGATAGCCCGATGACAAACGTTTAACGTTTAAGATGCTCATTCTTGCAGTTCTCCAGTACTAATTTTGCTCTAATTTTGGCAGGGAGATGGCAAGGGTTCTGCTAAAGGAGCAGAGAGCTCTAGTAAGAGAGATGCAGGTGGTCTTCAAGGTGGAAACCTATCTGGTTCAAGCATGCAAGGGGATATGAAGGTATCTTCATCTCTTGATTAGATTTGTAACCAACTATAGCATGCCAATCTTTTTCATTTGTTTTGATTGATAATTTTGTAATTAAAATCTTGCAGATGCTTCAGCAAGGCTCTTTTACTGAAGGCATGAATTATATGAATACTCAGGTAGCTTATTTCCACTTTCCTGTCGTTACGCTTCTATAGAAATGAACATACCAACCCATTGAACAATTAAGGGTTCATTTGGTTGGGCTTCTTGTCATAAAGTTGGTTTTGAAATTGCTTATAGAAAGCTATATTATGAATTTTTTTTAAACATATGTGCTAGTTGAAACAAACGGCCTCTAATCGGGTAATAGTCAGGCCTTTCACTGATTGAGCATCTTCTTTCTGCTTTTTTCTCTACTTAGTGTTTCTTGAAAAGAATCATCATGCCAGTTAATGCAACTTAAGCACGAAGCATGGTATCTGAATGTCTTTGAATCCCCCAATTTCAAATATACTCTCATGAAGTTGATGTGAAATAATGGATTTCTATTCCATTTGAGTATGTTATAAATGTTTTGGAAGTGAATAGCCTATCCATTTTTGCAGTGCAGGTCAGCTAAAGAAACATTTGCTCCATGCATGACTGTTTATTTCCTTTTGGAAGGAAAACTTCTTGACACATACAGAGGCACGGAGCTGTGCACTATTAACCTATACTTTTTTATAAATTTCACGGCTCCTGATTTTTTTTTTTTTTTTTTTTTTTTTTGAGCTTCATTTTGTAATCTCCCTTCATTGCAAAAAAGACTTCAGTATAAAAATATTGATATGACGGTTGCACAATTTCTTGGAGTTTGTGAGCTTGTGTATGTATTCCAAAAGCGGTATAGACTAAGCATATGAGATGTGGAGGGATAATGGCGATACTTTAGGTTAGGTTAAGGCATAACATTTGAACATCTAATTTAGTATTTATTGAATCAATATTATAAGAATTGGGAATGAATTCACATAGGTTTAAATCTAATATTGGTGATAGTCAAGAAAGAAGATTTAGGCTAGAATCTAGGTTATTTTAAATGATTTCATTGGTTTCTATCATTTCTGTATTCTAATGCACTGTTATTGTTGTATATCTCCACACTTGGAACATTTTAGATGATTATGATTGTGCCGTAAAGAGCTTGTGTTTTACCATTACTGTTTTTGGAAGGTTTACACAATTTGTTCGATTTTGTGAACTTTGCATGTATTCTTAAAGTGATGGATCAGCGGCATATAAGATGTGGAGGGATAATTACATCTTGATACTTTTGGTAGAGACGGAGAGTAAGACATGGCATTCGAATTTTAATCGAATATATTATTTATTAAACTGATATGAAGGGATTGGTTATGAACTGAAATCGGCTTATGTCTAATATTGGTAATAGTTGTGTAAGATGATATAACTTGGTGCAAATCTAGATTATTTTGTATTTTTCTCAATCATTTTTCTATCAATTATATATTCTAATACATTATTAGTGTTGTTTATCTCCATTTTAGATGATTATGATTATGCCTTTAGGATTTTCTGTTTTACCATTGTTACTCTTATCATTCGGTCCATTTAGCCTTTAACATAATTATTCTTGTCAAATGGGTAAATGGCATGAGGAAGTTTTGTTTGTAATAGTTGGGCAGCCTGTTTGTCCAAATAATGAATTTCCCAAAGCTGCTGATTAGACTCCAGTAAGTTTTATGACTCTCCTTGTGCTAACAAGGGCATTGTTGTTAGTAAGAATTGTAACAAATAATATAATAGAAAATAATTCTGAGGAAGAGTTTTCACAAACATTCTCCATGTACTGCCACCCTACTGGTGGCGCCATTTAAGTCCTACTGTAAGAGGAAGATTTGTTGATGCTCCCTTCCCCTTTTTAAAAGGAGGCTTCAGCTAAGGTAGCCATGTTAAACAAATTATCCCGAAGGTTTTATTGTTTTTATTCTCCATATTTTACTTTATTCTCAACTCTCATAATTCTGTTCCAAATCGATTACTTAGTTGAATCATCTCTAATTGTTTGGAGGACCATCTTCTTCATGCTTTTGATGGTAGTTTCTGTTTCATACTGTCCAAAACTTAGATCTTTGGTAGACTTTAGTCGTTTGGCATGCTTTTTATCATTCGTAATTTTCAGTAGCATTTTATTTTGGAAGTTATGATCCTTCAATCTAGGTAGGGCTGCAAATGAACCGAGCCGAGCCGAGTATGTGAGTGTTCATGTTTGTGTTCATTTAATATCAGCTTGTTCAAGTTTGATTCATGTTTGTTCGAGCTTTATTGTTTGTGTTCATGTTTGGTTCATTTAAATTAACGAGTGTTCATGTTCGATTCATGTTCAGTTCATGTTCGTCCGTTTAGTGCTTATCGAGCTTGTTCGCGAACATATTTAACCATTTTTTTAACTATCAAACAAACACGTTCATGAACACATATCTATGAACAAACACATTTATAATAAAAGCAATTATCTATGTAACAAAGGCAATGATTATTTATATTTATTAATTCTATAGTCAAATATTAATTATTTTTATTGAGCTTATTTACGAGTTCAAAATCGAACACGAATCGAGCTTGTTCACGAACTTCAAATGATGTTGTTCGCGAACATAAATGAGCCGAACGCATTAGTGTTTAAGTTTGTTTATTTAAGAATCGAGCATTTAAAATATTGTTCAAGTTTGTTTGTTTAGTTAATTAAACGATCAGAAACGATCTTTAATCAAACCGAACGAGTAGCTCGTCAAACGTTTGGTTCGCTTGCAGCCCTAAATCTAGGTGCAATGTATAATTCTTTTACTTGTATTCCCACTTGATCAAATTTATAGTTTTTTTATCAATTTTCCTCTGGCATTCTTTTGCTCATAGGGTAGTAAAGATCCAATTAAACTTTAACATAGTAAGTGGATAAATCTGTACTTATAAAATATAAAATAAAGTTCTCCTTGGCATCACACATTTTTTGATAAGCTTAGATATATCTTACCTACAAGCTCTTGTTTAGTGTATACTATTTCATTCTCTTATAAATTGTTGACAATCTTGTTTAACCTCATGGGTGTTTTAGATGATTTTTTTAGTTTCATCTTAAAAATGTAATATACTCATATATGCATGTCCCGATCTGGCCCGGAGGCCTGAATTATTGAGGCGAGAATAGACGGTTGGACGACTGATTAAATTTATTATTATTAAAACTATCACCAATAAACTAAAAAAGCCACTAAAACCTCTAAATAAAAAATAACATTAATTATATTTTCCTCAGAGCATTGCGCCTATGATACATATTATCTCTTCTACTCATTTTAAGCTTTGAATAATAGTTGTAATTATTTTTCAATAAAAAGAGTGAGTCAGCCGAGCTCGCACGAGGGAGGGAGAGAGAGAGTTCAACATGTAGTAAGCAAACGAGGAGTTTGTGAGCAGTAGGAATTGCGGTGGTTCGGTGGAGGCTATGAGCGGATAAGAATGTGATTGAGTGTGAAAAATCATCTTCGATTGAGATTTGCAATTGCATGCAACTGGGATGCCGATTTTGATTTTTATGGCACATTTAAATTTTAAGTTAGTGTTGTTTTGAATCTTCTTTCACAGTTTCTATTTATGTTAAGGTTTACTTTATGTTTCTTATTGTGTGATTTTGTGCTTTTTAATAATAAGCTAAGTTAACCTGCGGACAGTTATAGCATGTTTATAAACTTTTTTTAATTTAGGAGTTTTATGTTGGTTCGTGGCTCATGCCTCAAACTGTCTTGAGGTTTACACCTTATCTTGTTGGGGCGAAGCACCTTAATTTTTTATTTCACCTTTTTCAATCTGGCTAGATCATATCTGAATGCAAGTTTGAATGAGAATCTAGGTCTATTTCTGGCTTTAAAACTAAGCAAATCATATCTGTTTAAGTGTTTAAATTAAAAAGTAACCTAATACTTTTAACAACTGAGGAGTTAGAAGCTAAATTATCCTTCTTTATGCTAATCAAGTTGGAAAGACAAATTGCATCAACATTTTAGGATTTATTTGCCCTAACTTCATTCAAGGATTTCAAAAATTTTAAACTTTACCTTCTGAGTGAACTTAAAATGTATTCATTATATATCAATTTTGAATAGTTTAGTGTATCTTTTTTAAGTGGGCTTTTGTCCATATGATATTCAACTTGCATTTGCATGGATTGATATTTTTTAAAAGAATGTTTTATGGAATCTAATAAATATAATTTTAAGTTATCTTCATGCCTTCACTTACGAGTTATCTATAATCTATTAATTTACAAGCACTTAAGAATTTTTTCATTAATTGACAAGCATTAGACATCATATAGTATTGGATTACTAATTATTCATTTGCGTGATTTACATAAAAATATTGCTGGAAGCGCTTTGTTAACAATATATGTTAACAAATGGCATATGGACGTCAAGAACAGTGATAAAGTCATAACTAAGGTTATCTCTAGGAACTTATATGACATTATTGGTTAGAAAAATAAAAAAAACATGTAAAGTTATATAACAAATTGGGCAAATGCACAAACAAGTTTGCAATCCCAGAAAATTATAGTATAACTCTAACTATGATGTATCTAATTTGATTTTTTATCATAAATTATTGACTAATATTTTGGTTTTTTTCCAATTTCCTCCTAATTTCACACACAATGCATATTTTATACGTTTGCTAAATTTTAGTAACAATCTTCTCCCAGAAACTATGATTGTTGAAGAAATTGTGTCCAGTCTGATGGAAAATATCAGACGCACCACATAGGGGGAGAGAGATTCCTATTTATGATGATTCAAGGATTTATCTATGCCTAGATTTGTTTTATTAATTCCAACTAAACAATTCGTGAAAGTGAATGCATTTTAAGAAATTAGGCTTAGAGAAAATAATTTTAATTGGCTCTTTCTACGATTTTTTAGCAAATTTATTTTCAAGTATTCATTTCCTTAACACCGGTCAATAGTGCAATGTGGATGCCCCTATTTGGGTTGTGTACTTTGTACTCTTGAATTTTCAATTTATGGCATTTCAAATAATAGAGTTTGCAGCTGTACAGTTGAAAGTAAATCTTTACGGGAAATGTTGGATTTGGTGCACAAGGAATCAACTTCTTGCTCTTTGCCCTTTGCTCATTAATTTTTATAAACCACAATTATTTTTCCTATTTCATGATTACTTTCGGCTTTGCAAGCACATGTGGACTTGAAAGCTTGGTCCATTCCTTTTAGGTTGCCTCCTCTAAACCATTTTCTTATAAAACCTGAGGATACAGTCAAAATTGCACTGTCTTCCTATCTTTTTAATAAACTTGTTAAGGTTTTCTGCAAAATAGTTAGGGAATTTCCTTAATAAATATATCTGCTGTAGGTATTTTGATATGCCCCAGTCTTACATGAAATGACCAAAATAATTACTTCCTTTTATTGATGTAATAATTTTAACTCTTTTTGGCTGAAACATTTTGCTTATACTTTTTATATCTCCTTTCTTTTCAGTATCATCCTGGAGACCTCTCCAGCTAAATGGGCCTTCTGCATCTTTTAGTAGATGCTTCTGGTTCAGGTAAAAGCTATTCCTGATAGAATTTTTGTTAGAGTGATATTTTTCCTGCCTGTGCTAACTCGTGTGGGTGCTCCCATTAGAGCTTATCTATCAATTGGAGCTCACTCAGTCCTCACTGGATGTTGAATGGGTACTCCATGCCCATGCGGGCTGATCCTTATTTGCCATATCTTGAAATACCTGTACAAAAGTATAGATTTTATTTGGTTGGACTTGTATTGAAGCAGCTAGTTTTGCAGAATCCATCAGAATAATATCAAGATTTCTAGAATATTATTCAGGCGTCAAGAAGAATTTAACCCAGTTTAGTTTGTTATGATCAGAAGATTTAACTAATAAAAACTACCATCTGACTGCAGAGAAGGAAAGTCATTGAATTAACGATTGTGATGTCAAAATGAGTCCATTGATTTTTTGATAATGTTCTTTCGATTTAGCTGGAAAACTGCTTGTTATTTAGCATAATGCTCCTTCTATTATTGTATGTCAGCTGCGCATAAGTACATTTCATTAACCATGGTTAAATATCATGATATTCCCGTTGCCATGATCAAAATGGTTAAATAGAATGCGTTAAAACCACAAATTACATAAACTATTGTCTGATGGGAAAAGTAGAGTTGGTTTAATTTAGAAGAACCTCTCATTGTCATCACTAAGTGATTAATACATAAAAAAGATTGAATACAGGATTCGGGTATTCATCTTTCTTTCCCAGAGCATGTAAGCCCTTTTGTCCTGCTTTGTGCCTGGATCTAGGCCTTGCTTTCAAATTTGCTTCAAAGGAGGTTGCTAGCTTCCATTCCCTCTCCTCTCTTTTTTATGTCTAGAAAAAAAAAATAGTCTTCGAAGGTGTTGGGGTCTCACTGTTCGAATCGCTTTCCTTTTTATCCGACTGCATAGGCAAGATCTCATCCTTTGGCGAATCTTGGAGCACAAAAGAGTGCTCCCTACGACTAAAAATCGGGGTCCAAAGTCTATCTCTTTGACGACGTGGACATGGCCCATCATGTACGATTCGACAAGAGAAATTTAGAAGAACAATCCCCCGCTTATAACTATAGGATCCCGACCATCGACACTCATTGCACTAGCTTATAGGGCAAGATGAAGATTCGAAAAAAGGCTAAAAAGATCGTAAACTTCACCTTGGAATGCTTCCATCAGTGCTGAAAATAAAGCATTGAACGATAATAGAACTAAAGCATGACTGATGATGTGCCATTGTCTGAAGAGCTAAGAGAGAGTAGAAGTGCTTTCCTTCACTTTGAGCATGAACTATTTCAAGTTACTGCTATTCGAGGATGATTGCTTATGACATCAATCAGCTAGGTCTGTTTGTCGAATAGGCTGTCAACGCATGTGATGTTTCAAGTCAGAGTAAAGTGAAGGGTCTCGCTTGCAAGTTGTATCGACCGCCAATATGCCTTAGAAGTGGGTCGCATCAAGCAAGGATTTTTTTATGACCTCGTGCATTTCCAATTCCAAAGAATCTTTTTCTTTTCAAAAGTATATTTTTGATAAATAATCAAAATAGATCTCGTACACTGAAAGTGTAACAAACCTCTTTTATGATCTGAGTTATTACATCTCTCAAGAAAGGAAAAGCAAAAATTACAATCCCTTCTTCTATAGCTTGTCAAAAATTATTTAGTACGAACACACTTCTTGGTCGTCATTTAGCTACTCACCATTTCATAGTTTATTTATGTCGTTCCAGAAATGGAATTGTTATTCTAGATTCAGACAAGACACTTCTTTTTTTATGAAACATTTTTCATTTTAAAGGATCTCTTGTTCATCAAAAAGGTCGTTCCTTCTTTTTTAAGAACAAGAATTTCTTTCTATCTAAGATCATGGAATACATGGCGAGTTGTATCAATGATTCTCAATGGAGAATCGAGGCTTTTTTTGACTAATTATTGTTCAAGTCTGAAACAAATTCGTTTGAGAAAGAAAAGGATAAATGATTGGTCGAACCAACAACCTGATTGTGTAATTCTTCTAGATGCAGATAGAAAATCTTCGGCCATATTGAAAGCTAATCAGTCACAAATACCTATTGCATCCTTAGTGGATTTTACAATCCCATTGAGATCCTATTAAAGAATAACTTATAACATTCCAAAGTGTGCTCCTATATAGATCGCATATCTATTTCATCATTCGATCATGAAAATAATTATTCTTGAATGGGGAAGAATCGTTGCGTTGAGGGAGATTGCATGAGAAGAAAAAAACTCATCGATCAACCTTTTTCTAAGTCCTAGAAAAATTGGTTTTAGTTGATCGATTGATTGGTAAAAGACCCAACTAGTGGGACCGTTTTATGGATTGAACAAGAAGAGTCTTCGGGTGGATAGAACAAGTGCAAGCTTTGCACACAACAACGAACGTCCCAGGGAGGGACTCTCTTACGATGCAGAGAGCAAGCAAAGGCGAGTTTTCAATGTTGCATTTGTACTTGTTGCATGGTAGAAGAAATGAAATCATCGCCTTGATTGTAAAATAAGGTGATGCAGCAACCATTGTTTTTTTTTAGCCATGGAACAAGGGCTAGGGGAGTGTGTTTCAGAAGAAGGTTCTCCTTTCCGTGCACTCAGCAAGTCAGTTTGGTACTAGCGCATAATAGAAAGATAGGCCAGGATGTTACGGTAGGATACAAGGGTTTTGGCATATAGTCTCCGTATATTTGACAAATGTTGCAGTGTTTCACGGTCCATACAATTCTAGACCATTGCAAGCCATTAGTACCACATCTGTTTGAGCTTCACTCGCATCTTTGGCCCAAATTGATGGGGTATTATACACCCTTGACTGAACTTTGTACATTGCTTACCTCTTGCTTCATTACTAGACAAACATCTCATCCATAGCTAATCCTAATACTTTCAGTATCAATTTTCATTGAAATACACACACTGGGGCAATCTCCTTCGAAGCTGGGTTCTTTTGTTGCTTTATTTTGGCCATTCATCGTGTTGAAAGTGTAAGAAAAGAATGTCTCTAATTTTCAATAGAGACTTCCATGCAATGAGTCATTTCCACTATGGATGTTACAATCTTGGATAGGGGTGTAAGCGAGTCGAGTCGAGTAGTGGCGTTATCAAGCTTGGCTTGTCAGTCAGAAAGTCGGCTCGAACTCGAGCTCAAGGTCAAATCGAGCCCAAAAAAATGAACTCGAACCCGACTCATCCTTTTACTTGTTGGCTCGAGAGCTCTACTTGAGCTCGTGGAAGCACTCAAGAAGCACAACATGCATCACCACGGCAGTGTCGAAGAATAAATGAAGCTCGTCCATCTGCCCGTTGGAGAAGAAGAATAGTTTCTTTTTTCCACACGGAACAACAGCTTTACGGTAGCATTAATAATGAAGTGGACAATCTCTTTTTTTATATTTTGAGAGATGTGCATCTGCTGTAGTTAATTAATGGTGCATTTTTTAAATAACAAATTTGCAAAAAATTTAAATATGAAAACTTAAATTTAATTTTTAAATTATATAAATAAATAAATAAGATTATTTATTATCCCTAAATATTTGATAATCGAGTAAGCTCTGCTCGCGAGCTCGTTTCAACTCGAACCTACTCGTGAGCTAGCTGGCTCACTTACAACTTGATCCTAGATAAGTTCTTTCAGGTTTGGGAAAAGGACCTTGTTATGTATAATGACTTATGTTCTTCCATCGGGGGGTTGGTAGAGCGGCTACTAACTTGGCTAATGCGTCTGCCTTGTCATTCTTTTTTCTTTGCATGTGGTTGAATTCGAGTAGCTTGAACTGTTTCATGAGCTCCATAACCATGGTGAATTCTAGCTTGCGTACTTTTTATGTACACTAGAGCTGGCATATGATTCACTGTGAATCCTCGTAGATCATGAGGGCCTTTATACGCATTTGTTAGGCTATTTTCCTCTTGTTCTCATAAATCTACGGAGTAAGACACAAACTTCTCAAAAAGCTCAATTATAGTCATTATTGTATAATGGGCTCCCTTAAATAGCATTGACGCACGTGTAAATGAGGTTTTCTATTTAACTGAGCTATACCCCTTATCAAACCATTTTAACATAGAGACATTTTCTTGTCAAGGAGGGTATTTTCAATAATTCAACATGATAACTCTTTGATGCGTTTATATTTACTAGTAAAAGATTGATATTGCTTAAGAAATATATTTTACCTATGTTACATCAAAGTTATGGTGACCTTTTTTGTGGTGATAAATGACCTACTTAACTCAGTGGTTAGAGTATTGCTTTCTTATGACGGGACTCATTGGATCAAATCCAATAGTAGCTAGAACTTAATAGATACTAGATTCCATGGTATCTAATAAGTTTTTCTATTCATCTTTTTTTTTTTTTTTTTTTGGTTCTATCATCAGATTAATCAAATTAGAGTTCATTGTGTTCAATTTGTGGAATCAAGATTTATGTGCAGTGTATTAGAAATAATCATTTTGATTTTGATTGAATGTATTGACTATTAATAGGAAATCATTTTGACAACAGCTACTTGTGTCCTAGCTCATCTAAGAGATAGAATTGCCTCAATTGCGATTATGCTACTGATAAACATTGAATGTTTTCAATCCTTCTATTTATACTTGTTAAATCTAATTTGCCAGTGGAGAGATTATATTCTAATATTTTTTTTATGAAACCAGGTCAACAAGAGGACGAAAGCTTAGAACTGTGCTTGAGAAACTCATTCAGTTGGAACTATTAGTTTTTTATTTCGTTTGCTTATTTTTTAATATGTAATTTCTGGACGGATTTATATAAACATCTGCAATACTTCCTATCTGTGAATAGAGCAGAAATCTAATCTGGGTACGAATTATCTTGTCTTTGAAGAGTGACTTTGATGAGGCCATTGGTCATTATTTTTATTTCATAAATTTATTTAACTAGCTAACCTGTGCTTACTGTTTTAAGCTTGCGTATCTGCGCTATTGAAGGAGACCTGTTATGTTATGTTTGTTTTGATCCCCAAATGCAGTAGCTTTAGCTTTTTTATTTGAGCCTTGGTACAAATTTTGAAGTTGTTGCCTGCCATTTGATCGGGAATATTATTAGGTGCGGTTATCGGATGTAGAGATATGTCCGGACATCCATTTAAAATTTGACACGTATAGTGCACTTTGGTTGCACATTTTTGTGCGCTTTACCTGTGTTTTATCTGCACTTTAGTTGTGCTTTGACTGCTCTTTTGTTTTGCTTTTTCTATGCTTGTTTTGTATTTTACTTGCGCTTTACCTGCACTTTAGTTGCATTTTAGTTGTGCTTTGTTTAAAATTCTGTGACACATTAAATATATAAAGTAAAAAATAAATTCAATGTGTCCACTTCACGTATCAACATTTTATTAGAGTTCGGACGTACATCCATGTCTGGTCTTTGCTCCTAATAATTTTCCCATTTGATCACCTAAGTTTTTTTTTTTTTTTTTTTTTTTTTTTGAGGAATGATTGAGTAACTAAGCACCAATTTATTGTAAATGCGATTTTTTTTAAATTTGCTAGCAACATTTGTTAAACTTTTTATCAATTAAATTAGTTGACGTTGAAGATCTATTTATGACTGTACTTAGCTATCTTGTGATAGGGAGCTTGACTATTGAAGTGTTTTGATTGAGTTTGAAATTTGATCATGTGAATGTACGTTTGTGTTTAAATTTCTTTTTTTTTTTTTCTTTATGAACAAGAATGTATCGTCTAGTGTTAAATATAATAAAAGTAAATGACAAAACTTCGGTAGGTTTTATTATGTTTGGGTGGTTTAATAACTAGAGAGAATTTATTTTTTTTTAATTGGAAAATATGTGGTTGGATTATGTTAAAATTGATTTTATTATTATTATTATTTTTTGTGCGGAAATTATAAAGAGAGTAGCATCTGTTTTTCAAAAAAAATAAGTGTAAATGAGTTGAGTTGAGTAATTTGAGTTTGAGTATGATTAATTTAGGTTTTGTTTGGGATAATTTTTTGACATTATTTTTTTATTGCTTTCAAGAATTTTTAATTAAAAATTTGTTTTAAAAAATAATAAAGAAAGTTATCTTAAATGAAGCCTTAGTATGAGGTTGAACTTGAGTTTAAATTTGTATTTTAATTCCTATATAATATTAGATCTTTTTAGTATTTTTTTTATATTTCAATTTTTTATTTTTCATATATTTTATATTAATATTTTTTTAATGAGTTGGTTTGTGAGTTAATGAGTTAAGACTATCTTAAGTTTGAATTGGTAGCTCTTGAAAATCTTATAATGAGTTATTTATTGAGTTGATTTGATTTACTTTTGTCCCTATCTTTAAATTTGAATAGTCTTGCCTCTTATTTGCAATCGTATTCTCAACACTTCATTTGATGAGGCTTCTTTCTCTAACATTCTCTGGTTGCGTGGGCGGAATCCTTCTTTTAGGACTTTTTTCTTTTGATTACTTCGTGGACTTGCCTCAGGTTTCTTGGTATAATTTCTTATGGCATAAAAGGCATACCTTTCATTTCTACTTTTATATGGACGGCATTGTTGGAAGAGCTTAAACATATGACATTTTGCTTAAGTATAATATTGTCACAGACCCATTTTGTTCTTTATGCTCCTCCAATCTGGAGAGTCACACTAATTTTTTTAGTGTGATTTCTCTTTTTCGGTTATATCGGCTTTGTTGCTTTTTTATTGAGATGTTTCAATTTGTGGAGGATTCTCAGACCAGTATGAGCCCTAGCAAAAATTTCTATTATCTTATTATTTCATGCTCTCTTTGTTTCATTTGGAAGGAGAGGAATGATAGAAAATTATGCTCTATGAGTTGCAGCTCATCTACTATTGCTTTCAAGATTAAAAAGGATATGCTATCTTTGCTGCTTTCTTGCCTCCCTTCTTGATGATTCGCTGATTTGGATTGTTGGCTATTCGGGTTCTATTTTGTGGGACTTTGGATAGTGGTCCTTTATTGGAGTTTTGATGGATGGTCAATTCTATTGTTTTGGCTATTGTGTTCATTCTATGTTTGGTTGTTGTTGTTTTTTTTTTTTTTTTTCATTGGAGCCACATCTCAATGGTTGGTTTTGGGTTTTAATTGAGTTCTATGCGCTTGGCTGCTTCTCGGTTTGGTCTGTAGATGCTCTCTCTAGTTTTTGTTTCCCACTCGATTCCTTCTCCCATTTGCAACACAAATTCGACACTGGTGGACTATGAGGAATGACAGACATCTCATCTTCTGCTCCGTCCCCTGTGTCGCCTTCATGGCAACCAGTCTAATTTCTTTTCGTGAAAGTTCTTTGGATTGTTAGGGGAATTGTTGTCGTTTTCTTTTTGGGATTTTTTACATACATAACACTTAAAACTATGTTATTTACTCATCTAACACCTAAATTTTACTATTTACTATTCTACCATTTAAAACCCCTCACGCTCATCAAAAATAGCACTCCGTCAAACTCAAACACCGAAAGTTCGTTGTCCGAAACTTCTTCGCTAACATTGCCTCCTACTCGCTCGGTCGGCTGTTTTATTCATCTAGATATGTTTTGCTCCATTTTCTAATCTTGTTTTCCTGTTCGTCAATCCCATTTAGCTCGGATTTGCCTTCGACATCCCCTCCCCGATAGATCGCCTAGGTTTGATGTTCTTCCCCAAGTTTTCTACCTAGGTTTGTTGTTCTTCTTCCATTTGATGCTCAATATCTCATTTTCATGTAGGGTAACCATTTAAACGCCCATACCCTACTTTTTGGAGAAGGAAATCATCAGAGACCGAGAGCTCTGGATAGGCATCTTCTTATTCCGAGCAATTTTCTAAAGACCAAGTTCGTTTTAGGTGTATCATGAGTTCATATAAGAGTTCCAGAAATCAATACACTCTCCTACATGAAGCCATATACTGTTATCAAATTGGCTTACAACGGTATAGATAAAAGGTTCTATATAAGAGTTCTCATGATCTTTCACAATAAAATATGCATTAGAAGCAAAAAAATCAAATCTAATCCCAAAAGCTAAAGTCCGGTTTGCGACTTAAGTGTAAACTAAAATATCAAATCTGCTTACAACAACTTCTGGAGTTGTTTGAGTTGCTAGACTACAGGATTTTGGCAACGTCATTTTAGCAAAGTGACTTCATCAAAGTGACTTCAGGAGTTGCCGAAGATAGATGAGCAAATGCCGAAGGAAGATGCGTTTCGACGGGAGGCTATGGGCTTTGTTCTTCCCGCGCCCAAACAAGCTTGCGAACAGATATTCGAACCGGGGTTTACGGAGAGGAGACGGAGTGGCTTTTTAGAAAAGTAAAAAGCTTTTTAGTGGTATGTGTGTAAATAGATAAGTTTAGGTGTTAGATAAGTAAATAACATAGTTTTAAGTGTTATGTATGTAAAAATCCCTTCTTTTTCTTTTTTTATATATATAGGGATGTCCATTTCCATAGCATTTAAAGTTTCACTAGGGTTTGACCACCTTATGCCTTTTTTTTTTTTTTTTGACTTAGGTTCGTTTGGGTTTTTGTATACACATTAACATATTTCTTTTTTCTTTTAGTATATAGTTGGATATATTTAGTTATTCTTTAAAATCTATAATTATTTTATAAAGTGAAATGAATTTGAGCTTGCTTTTTTAAAATAAAAATAAAAAACTGCACAGCCATGAGAAGCCATGGGAAAACAAACAATTGTGGGCTCAGATGGGGCCTTTCACATCAGCAGGCGGACATCATGATGTTTTGCCATGTAATATCAACTCATACAGCGCTACTTAGAAGATGAAAAAAAAAAAGATGACTGTATGAATATAAGGTTTTATACCAGAAAATTTTGACTTTACATGACCCATAGTGATAAATATTCTCATTATTTTCTTAAATAAATATTTCAAAAAAAATATTTCATACAATTTTGTATTATGAATTGCTCAATCAATTTTAAGTCTTCCAAAATTGATTTAAACTAGTTCAAATTTTGAACATAGTTTCAACCCCGGTTTAAGTTTTAATTTTGGTTTGAACTTTGATTTGAATCTCAATTCAAACTTGATTTGAGTTAAGTTTCGAATCATGTTAGAATGCTCATTATAGATCTTTCATCTCTCATAACTCGATGGGTGAAGGCATCCACAAGAGTGATTACATGGAGATCACGACTTAGGGGAACCATCAAAAGGATCGATGGCATATGAAGAAGAAGTGAAATTCACATTATCTAATTGCGTAAAGGCTTTGATGGGAGTGACAACATTAAAAAAAAAAAAACATGGGTTTGCAATTAGACGTTGCTTGGGGCAGGCTTCAACGACACAACTGGTATTTGAGGAGAAGATAATTTTACTAATAAAGCATCCTTAAAGGCCACCTAAGAGATCGACTACTTCTATATGTGATCGGGATAAAAGGAGTTTCTTGACGAAGATTATTCGGAATGCATTGTTGGTCATGCGACATGTGAAGTAGAAGAGAAATTTATTACAAGTGATCGCTAGTAGTTGACTTCAACAAAATTGTCAGGAAGGATATATTGGCAAAGACACCCTAAGCTTAGTGGCATTCAATAGAACTCTATATAAAAGATATTGTGGAATAGATAAGATAAATTTGCATTATATTTTAATAATAATTCAAATTTGAACCAATTTAGGTCGTTATCGAATTCAATAAATATTTCATAAATATAAAAATAATAATAGTTTTATCTAAAAATAAATATTCATATTCCCTTTAAAAAAAATAAACATTATAGATATTATAGATATTAGTATATTACTATAAACTAGAAAGCATGCACCCTCTGCCCTCTTGCTTGCTCTTGCTGCCCGTCACCGACAAACTCCGAACGGAGCAACGGGCACAAAGCAATTATCACCGTCTGCGTGGCGCTTCCTGTAGCCGCCTTCCTTCTAGTATCATTCTTCCCTGCTCGACCAAGCAACCACCCAAACGTCTTCACGCTGCCCGAAACATCGCCATCGCCTTCTCTCTCTCTCTTCCTCTCTCGGGAAACTAAAGATTCTGATGGGCGGGTCCCGCACAGCCGACAAAATTCCTTCCGTTGTCTTGAACGAGCCGCCTTCTATCGCCGGGTTCGCGCTGACTGACCCGCGGTCTTCCCGTACGCGCGGCGAGGCCAGGCCTTGTAGGATATGGGTCCCACCCTTTTTAATATATAATTAATTTAAAAATCCAAATATATAATACAATATTAATTTTAAAATACATTTAACGAGCAACTCAACAGGCTTAAGCAGAGGTAGGCTGAGCTTGAGTTTGTTTAATATACAAGTATGAGTATGGGCTCGAGCTCAAACTAGTGACTTGTAAGTGGGGGTGTCAAGTTTTGACACGAGCTGAAATCCGACCCAGACCCGACCCGAAAAAATCCGGGTTCGGATCGACCCGTTTGTGAAATGGGTCCGGTTCGGGTTGACCCGACAACCCGGAGTTGACCCTTTTGACCCGGAAAATTGACCTGGCGCTTTGGTGCTCCGCCTAGCCATGCCTCGCTCTGTCGTGTAAGGTCGCCAAGCTGGTGAGGCCAGAGGCCTCCGCGTTGCGCCATGCCTCACTCCGTCGCTTCAGGTCACCAAGCCAGGTTCGATCTGACGAAGACGGAAGACCACTCCGCCCGTCTGCCGCTTGGCCCTATTCCCCTCGACTACGTCGTGCCTGCGTCGCTTGGCCTTATTCGTCTGCATCGCATCGCGCAGTCGCCTCGTCTTCGAGACGTAGGGATTGCACCCGTGGGTTCGCAGGTCGGATTGGGTCAACCTGGTAACTCGCGCGGGTAGTCTTCGGGTTGGATATTCTGACATGTTTAGCTAAACTGGTCGGGTTCGTGTCAATCCGTTTACGTCCGGATCAACTCAGGTTGGACCCGAACCCGACCCGTTGACCCGAATTGAAACCCCTACTTGTAAGCTCAAATGTGAGCTGGCTCGGCCCACTTAGGGCTCCTAGTTGGGGGCCTTGATTCTTATGTGGAAGATAAGAATTAATTATTAATTAATAATTGTTAAATTATATTTGTTAAAAAGATATTTGGATAGTAATTCAAATATTATTGGGTTAATTCGTAATGCATGGGATAAACTTCACCCACATTAACGAGAAGGGGCTTCGTTAAATGAAGAAGTTTATTTTTTAATATAAATTATATTAAAAAAAACAAATTCAATTTATTTACAGTGAGAATTTTGCTGAGGCCAAATAATGGCAAACAAGAATAAAAGAAAAAAAACATGTTAAGAATTTAATGTAAATTGTAGGAAAATAAATTTGCAAATTCTTAAATTTCTTTTAAGATTAATGCATTATAATTTTCTTGAATAATGTTAATATATAAATATATTAAATTATTGTTAAACTTATCTTAACATAATTTATATAGGAATATTTAGGGGTGTCAATTTCGGGTCACAAGTCGGGTTGGGGTCGAACCCAAAATTGATCCTGCACTATTCGGGCCGAACCCGACCCATTTTTACAAACCGGCCGATTTTCCGGACCTAAACCTGACCCGCTTCGGGTCAGGGTCAACTAGACCCGACCTGAATGACCTACTGCCAACAAAAAACTTATAGTTTTCGGGTCCAAAAAATGGGTCAATCTCCACTTTTTTTTGTCAAAAACAAGTCAAAATATGATCAATCTCGGGTTGTCAAGTCAAAATGGGTTTTCAGGTAAAAAACGGGTCAATTTCTGATCAATTTTGGGTCAAAGGGTCAACCCAACCCAATTTTTGAAACCGGTTTAAATGTTGAACCCGACCCATTTCGGGTTCGGGTCAATCCAAACCCAAAATTTTTGGGTCGGGTTCAGGTCAAATTTTCGGGTCGGGTCCAATATCAACACCCCTACGAATATTTAATATCATTTTTTTCAAGAATAAATGATGATTTTCTTGATTAAAAAATCAATCGAATTCACTAGAGGATTGCACAAGGCTCTATGGACATGGAATGTAGTTCATATATTTTCGGTCTAAAATTTTATTTGTGACAACTTTCTTAATGTTTCACAAAATTATTATAGATAAAGTAATTTCTTAAAGTTATTGTAGAAAGCAGTTTTCTAATATACATTTTTTTTATAGCAACGATAAAATTGTGACTATATAGAAATTATGGCTGTTGTCTAAAAAACAAAGCAGTAAGAAAGCTATCTCAAATGAAGCCTAAACGATTCATTTAAAATAAAACAACATTTAAATTTTACATGTAAATGATTTAGACATTTTGCAATTTAGATTTAAGGCATTAAAATGTCAAAAATAAAAATGAATGAAGAGGTCTTATCATGAGTATCTATTGGAGTGTCCAAAACTATGTAATAAATTTAGGAATAAATTTTGTTTCTTTGTATTCAGGGGATGAATGTTAGAACTAAATTAGGGGGGAAAATATTCATCTTTATAATGTGAACAAATAGATTTTTTGTAAATAACAGTTTCCTCTCTAATCATATTCTTAATGCAATCAAAATAACATAATTTTAATTCATTGGATATGTACGTGAAATCATATGATTTTAATCCCATTAGATTAGTCTCGTCTAAGGGTGTAAACGAGTTGAATTGAGATCAAGTTATAGAAAATTCAAACTTGTTAGTCAAAATAAATGACTTGAGCTTGGCTTATCCTTTTATTCCTAGGCTTGGAATTGACTCGAGAGGAAGTTAGGATAGAAGCTTGTTGTTAGGGCTGCAAGCGAACCAAACGTTCGACGAGCTACTCGTTGTTCGGTTCGATTAAAGCTCGTTTGTGATCGTTTAATTAACTAAACAAATAAACTTGAACAATATTTTTAATACTCAATCCTTATATAAACAAGCTTGAACACTAATGTGTTCGGCTTATTTTCCACGAACAAAATCATTTGAAACTCATGAACAAACTCGATAAAAGCTCGATTCGTGTTCGATTTAGAACTCATAAATAAACTCGATAAATGTATTCATATAGATTAATCATATTTTCATTTTAAATAGACTACTACTTTTATTATAAATTTAATTTCATTTTATTTTATGCCTTCAATGTAATGAATTTGTTCATCAACAAAAGATATTTCACATTTGTCAATGTTTGCTAGATTGTTTGTTTAAGATGTTCATGAACAAATAAAAGATGATTCATAGATCATTTGTTCGTAAACAAGTTTATTTGGTAGCTCAAAAATACTAGTTATGTATTTATTCATGATCTTGCTTATTTGATATCTCAAGAATACTCATTAGAATTGTTCATGAACGTGCTTGTTTGATATTGTAAAAAAATTGCTAAATATGTTTACGAACATAGCTCATTAAAGCTTGTCTGTTTAAAGCTAGATAAGAAATAAACGAACCAAATATGAACCGAACATAACCAAACAAGGACACCATTAATTTAAATGAACCAAACATGAACGCAAATAATAAGGCTCGAATCAAACACGAACCGAACTTAAACAATCTAATAATAAATGAACTCAAACATGAACACTCACATACTCGGCTCGGCTCGGTTCGTTTGCAGCCTTACTAGTTGCTAAAAAGGCTTCAGCAAAGCAAGTTCTAGTTTCAGCTTAAGATGAGACCCTAAATATGTACCTTAATTGAGTCAACTTGGGAGCTCACGAGCCAAGTGTAGTCAAGTTTGAACTCAAGTTTGAGTTTAAGCTCAGCATGTGACTCAATAAATATGACTCCTGAGCTTGTTAGTGAATGGAGTTTGAGCAGTTTCATGAGCCAGCCCTAATCAATTACATCCCTAAACCCATCACAACTTGTATTATCATGATTATAAAATTTCTAAAATCAAAATCCAAATGACTTCAGAAGTAATTTTCAATTTTTAATTTTTTTTGTTTTTTAATTAAAAATGCAAACAAGATTCTTCTTGACCAGATTAATTTGACAAATCTATATAAAATTGATATAAAATAAAGAAGTCCATATAAATAAATATAAAATTCATGAATCAAACAATCAAGTCCAATTGAGCACAATTTAGTCATATTAGTTAGGGACGTAAATAAGTTAAGTCGAGATCGAGTCACCTCTAATTTAAGCTTGAGCTGATTAATTAATCTTACAAATTAGAAGTAGATTTCTCACTTGTCACTATATTCAGATCACCCGGACCCACATGGTAAATATATTTTTTGTGACTACGGCTAAGAGAGAAGAACAAACCAGGAGAAGCGTATTTTTGCAAACTTCAAATTGTGATGGCGATAATTGCAAAATATCCCAGCCGCAGCAGGCCATTGGGTTTTGTCGTTTATGTGGACCACAGACGGGCCGGAATGGGCCCATAACAGCCAACAGCTAGAAATAGCCCTAGCCCCACCCTTAGCAATCGGCCCACGGAAAAATATTCCAGTTTTCCTCAAACCACTATTCATAAAAGTGGTCGATCCATGCCATTGTGGGCCCGACTTCTCTGCTTCCCCACCCCTCGAATCCTTTGCTCGAAATTTCTGTGGCTCAATCCAGTTTCTCTCTCTAACACCCTCTTATTTATAACAGAGAATGTGAGGAGTTCTCCGCGCGCTCTCTCTCTTCTCTCTCTCACTGCTTGCTTCACAAGAAACAGCTTCTTTTGAGAAGAACTTGGTGTGCATGGATGGAGATCACTAATGGCCACCAGTACCAGGTAAAACTTAAAACCAAACAATCAAAGCCTCTTGCTCTTTTCATTTGTGGCATGGATCTCTTTTCCATTATCGGATCAAATATTTTTGTGATCTTTAGTCTGAAAGAAGTTATCCATGATTCTGTTGTGCTTTTTAGTCTCTGGATCTGTTTATTTCTTATGATCTGCAGTTCTTTCTGCATCTATTGCTAAGATTTTCTTAATCATGGAATGTGGAATTTAGGCTTGATTTGACAGAGCCTCAATTTCTCTTTTGAATTAAACTTTTCTGTCAAAGCATAAAAAAAAAAAAAAAAACTCCCCCTCAAGAAAATAAGGTTCAGATGATTTTCTGATGCAGTTTACTCGCTTCTTACTTTTGTTTCATACTTGATAATTTCTTCTGATAAAATCCAAATTTGATTAATAAAAGCTCCATTTATGTTTTCCTTCAGACAATGACAAGCTACCCTCTGAATGAAGTTGCACCAGTTCTGAGCTGCCTTAAAACAGCAGCATCCTCACCTTATCAGCTTCATCAGGGGATAAATCCAAGCGCTCAGTTTCAATTTCAATCAGAGTCTCAGCAAGCATTGAAATGCCCAAGGTGTGATTCACTCAACACAAAATTCTGCTATTACAACAACTACAGCCTCTCCCAGCCCAGATACTTCTGTAAAAGTTGCAGAAGGTATTGGACTAAAGGAGGCTCTCTCAGAAATATCCCTATTGGAGGAGGTTGTAGAAAGAACAAGAAACCGGCTTCTTCTTCAACCTCCCCCTCTTCTTCCTCGAAGAAAATACCACTTACTCAAGTTAACCCTAACTCTAACCTTGACCTCGGTCATGGCTTCCTCGACGTATTGAGGAGTGGGTTTGTGGGGTCCGCCAATACAACAACCACTGCCATTGGTGGGATTCAAAGCCACTGTTATGGGTTTGGTGGTGATAATGGAGTCACGCTTCCTTTTGATGGTGGACTAATTAGTGTCAGTAATAGTACTACTGCTGCAGCAAACGCTAGTGCTGGTGCTAGTACTATTCGCCATGAAAACTGTTGGAGTGGATTCTTCAATGGCTTCTCTAACGAAATTCATGATGGTCATTTTTGAAAGAAAAAAAAAACTTTTTTTCTCTTATATTAATTAGGCTTCAGATGTGTTTGTGTTTTTTTTTTTTTTTTTTTTTTTTGAGCTTTGGATGTGTTGCTTCAGTCTTCTTGTGTTATTTTGTGTTGGGTGAAATGATAAAGTATTTATATTGAATGAAACGTTTTGATCTAAGCCATCCTTTACTCTTCAAGACTTTTTATATTTGGAGAAATCTGAAGTTCTCTCAATTCAACTTTTATTTGTATTCTTATTGGTAGATAGTTTAAATTTTACTATTAAGGGTTTTTTTGCATTTTTTTTTATTTTTTAATATTTGTTCATTGTATTTTTTTCAACTGAGAAATTATTCTGTGCGGATGCCGACCGACATCCAGAGATCAACCATAATGTGTCATGTCAACCATTTGTTCGATATCGTGGCTCGGTACTGCTCAACATCGCTCATTCGCTTGGTACAGTAGCTTGGTACCGCTAACATGGTTGCACATGATTCACTTATGAATATAGAGCTGTGTCCGACTTCGGCATAAATTAATTTCTCCATCCCACCTCACAATTTGTTGTCATCGTCACCGTTGACCGCTAGCTCTTTCATCTTCTTGATAAGCACTGGGGAAGTGGCTTGCCAACAATCATGATAATTATCAAATAAATCAAATTAGTAGATGTTTTATTCAATATAAATATAAATAAAATATTTTTAATATACTAAATATATTTTATTTTAAATAAACATATAAAAAAATAAAATATCTTAAATGACTTTTATAATTTTGAAAATTAAATTTTTATATGAATTTACGATTCAAAATTTCATTGTCTTTAAAAGAATCCTTTGAATTCATCTTCGCACAGTGCTCTTTTAGTTTCACAGGCAAACAATTTTTTTGGTAGAGCACAAATTAAATTTTGTAAATATTCTTTCAATTTTTTCCACTAATGCTTGAGACGGATGTTAATTGGTAGCATTAAAAAAATTTATTTAAATTTGATATTTTAAAAAATAAATTTAAAAGAATAAAGAACTTATAATTTATAACTCATATTCTAAAATTTTCGAACGATTTCTTTATTATTGATATAATTAAATATTTTTCCTCAATATAAATAATTAAAATATCATTCATTCATCTTTTTTTTCTATTTTTAATAGATTTATAATAGTACTAACAGAAAGACTAAAGAAGATTAATTTAAATTAGCTCACATAGTTCTAAATATTTTTTTAAAAATTAAGAGTTATCAGAGGATAAATAAAAGAATAAAGCAGATTATTGATAATTATAATTTAATAAAACAGATTTTATATATATATATACAAGGTTGTGAAAACCGGACCGGACAACGAACCGGAAGAAGGAGAGGTTCACGGGTCGACCGGTCGAACCGGGGTCGAACCGGTCGAACCGGTTAACATAATAAATAATAATATTATTAAAAATTTAAAAATAAATGAGAAGTTTTCTTCTATTACATTCACTCTAAACCTAACCTTGTTGCACCTAATCAAGATAAACATTCAGATTTAAGAGGAACTATGCACATATTGCTATCTTGTTCAGCTATAATTAAACTAAGATTGTAAAAAATGCAAATTTTACCTTGGAATTAGATGCCTGGTTTGATTCATAAACATATTAATATACAAATGCAAAAAGAATAAAGTAAACCAAACAGGAAACTGCAGCAAACTGATTCAATTTTTGGAAAGCAAACAGCAAACCGCAACATTCAGTAATAACAAAGGAAAGCAAACAGCAAAGCAAATGGCGAATGAAACCGATTAAAAAAATCTGTAGAAAACCTTGGTTACCTCTTTAGCCTGTAACTAATCAACTTATGACTTAAAGCAAGTTGTAACCATTTAATTAGAGAAGAAAGAAAACCTGTAGCTATTAGGTCTTCTTGCTAACTAGGAAAACATAAGAGAAGAAGAAAAAATCTCAGCTCTCGAACCTTCGTTTGCTGCAAATCGCGAATGAAACTGATTAAAAAAAAAACTCACCTGCAAACAAATCCCCAAACAAAGGCCATCATTGTCCGACCAAAATGAGAGAGGAAAGCATGCCCTAAACAAAGAATAACCTGCAAATGACGTGCGCACAAAAGAAGAGGTCTTTATTCTCTCCCGGCTCCGTCTTCGACTCTTCGTTCGTTCGAATCACACGAGAGAAAGAAGGAAAAGCGAACAGAGGAAACGAAGCACGCGACGCGACAGAAATGAATTAGGGTTTTTTTTCGCATAAAGAAGCATCATCATCGCATCTCAGCCGTCAGATTTATCATTTTCGCCAAAATGGCGCGTTTGCTGAACCGGCCGGTTAGCAGAAACCGGGACCGGTTCGGCGGTTGAACCCCCGGTTCGGGCGGGTGGATGCCGGTTTTATGATTTACCGGTTTTGGTCTGAACCGTAACCGGCCGGCCGACCGGTTCGCGGTTCAACCGGTTGAACCGACCGGTCCGGTCCGATTTTAAAAACATTGTATATATATATATAATTTTTTTCTCTCTCTCTTGAGGATTGAGAGTGAAGGATCTATGGTCTCACAGCCCTTTTTTTTTTTTTGGTAAAAATGGGGGCAAAAAGCCTGTATATTAATCACCCAGTGTTGCAAAAATCAAAACAGGCAATTACAAGTATAGAAATTATACCACCCAAAATCTAAAAGGAAAAAGAAATTTTGCGAGAGAAAAAGCGGACTCGGGAAAATACGGTCTACATCGTAATGACATCATTGAACATATCATAGTAATAAGCAACGAATCCAACAGAAGAGACAGGTTGTTCGAAGCCAAAGAAGACGGACCATCACAGCGCCTATGTAATAAACTTCAATAGATTTCCTGGTTGCCATAAGACCATCCAAGGATGCTGGAGAGATGTAGACCTTTGCTCATCATCGTTCCAAAAAACAAAAAAAAAAAAAAAAAAAAAAAAAAAAAAAAAAAAAAAAAACAGCTAGCAATTGAACCGAGATAGAGCTGGAGAATGAACTGCTGCAAGAGGCCCAAAAAAGTAAAACCCTCCCATAAGTGAAAATTGGCCTCAACATAACAGGAACAATCACATCACAGACGTTTACCACGCCAACAGCGACCAAATGGATAGGCCACAGAACCCGCCGCTGCTTGTCCGGATGGTGAAGAGCCGGCGGGCAAAGCCTAGGTCCCTGGTTCGAATCCCTTGGCAAGCAGTGAAAGCCTTAAGTGTTGGCCCGTGTAAATTGGTGTGGGTTGCATGCAATGTCGACCGGGGTTTTTACTGGCCTAAGGACAGTACTTCCTCGTAAAAAAAAATGACCACAGAAAGTAGAATCGACATCAAACAGATATAACGCGCCCAGCCAACAACTAGGAGCAGAAAATCAGCCCAGAATTTCCACAAAAATTTCCTTAAGTTGCTCATAATATTTCCACTGCTTTTGTTTTAGCACAAATAGCATTAATAATAGCATCTTTTAAATCATTTGGACTCCTCCAAACATTGGATCCCACAGCCCTTAACTCCGTCGATGGTTTCACAAAAATGTTTTTTTTTTAAGATACGTTCTTCAGAAATTTCGAATTTCGAAAAGAAGAATAAAGTGAGTTTTTTTTTTTTTTTCCTTTTAGTTAAGTTCAAAAGCTTTAGGCAATTTGAGTTGTAGAAAGAGCGATAAGAGGTTGGAACATTGAAATTTTATTCTGTATATGTGTGTATATTTATACTTTTTTTTTGGGACATTTTGTGTATATTTATACTGCCAAAATATATTTTTTCACTGGAATTTGAACCTTTCAGTATAATTATTATTTATCTTGATTACTAACGACCTATGGGAAGGAACTTTTATTACGTCCGGTGCAAGGACGTAGAGGAACGTCCGATCGGAGGCAATTTCCTGTCAAAAAACTAGGTATTTGCTCGGTACAACTAGGTATTATTTGATAATAATGAGGAATACCGTTCTATGAAGACCAATATCGAGTTATACCAAGCGATACCGAGAAATACCGAGTTGTACCGAGTTTTTCTGGGAAAAACTCGGTACAACTTTGGTATAACTCGGTATTTGCTCGGTAAAGCCGGTATAAATCGGTATTGGGTCTTCAAATGATGATATTATTCGTTATTGTTTGATATTGCTCGATATTTGCTCGGTACAACTCGTTTTTTGGCGGGAATTTGCCTCCGACCGGACGTTCCTCTACGTCCGGTCGGAGGAAGTAATAATTGTTCTATGGGAAGAGAGTGTAAGAATGCCAACGGTTGGCCGGGACTCATATCAGCATATAGGTCACGCACTCACATATTTATATCTATATTGATTTTCATGAAGAAATAATAATTTTCTGCACATTGTTAATTACACATCAGCTAAAATTTTATTCTACTAAATATGAATCTCAATAAAATCTTTAAATTAAAAATATTTAGAATTATATTTGAGATTATCTGAATTTTGATTTTAATAAATTTATAATCAAATTGAATATTTTGATGAAATGAATCCGACAGTATAAGTGATATGATCTAAATACAAATAAGAATAAATCAAGCACATTTAAAAATTTTGAAATATTAATTAGTGGATTATATGTCTTTCAAATATTATGTGCTAATAGTAAAATTGAGTGTCTTGGCAAGAAAAATCTAACGAGCTTAAGATCAAATAATTGTAATATACTAAATACTAAAAGAATGTGTGATCAAGATAGTTAATGAGTTGCACACTAAATTTTTTTGAATTTTAACTATATAAAGAATATAACCCATAAAATTTGTAAATAGGGTCACAAAGTTGTATATGAAGAGAAAAAAGCTACAAGAGATCGGGGAGGCCTCAAATGTTTTAAGAATCCTAGTGCTTCGCTCGATTGCCCCCATCTAACCTCCTCGTACCTCCTCTCAACTACCGCCAACAAACCATTGCTCGACCACAATCTTGAAAAAAGTTGCTTGGCCACCACAGTTGGACCACGACCCAACCACCATTTTCTTAACATCACCCACCACCACCATCAAAATATTGTCTGACCTCCATTGTTGAAACAACACCCAACAGTTGTTGTCAAACCAACGCCTTTCAAGAATGGCAAATGATTGTCATTGCCCAATGCCTCTATCAAACCACCACTTAACCATCATTGTTGAATCATGGCCCAATCGTTGCTACATTGGACTACTGCCCACAATTGCTTTCAAATCACAACACGACCACTTCTGCGAAACACTATCTAATCGATTTCATCGAAACACAGCCCAATCGCCACCCGATCATTGATGCCATATGACCACTAAATGTTTCAAAAATAAGTTTTTTTATTAAAAATATATTAATAATTACGAATTGATTAAGGATTACCATATTCAATAGTGAAAAAATTAAAGTACTTAAGCTAACTATTTATTGAACATTGGTCCATTTAAAAGAGAATTATTTCATTAATTAACGCAGCTAAAAGTTATTAAGTACTAATGAGTATTAAATTATATGCCTATAAGTAAACTAGTTTGGCAAATTAGCTTATACTTGGTCTTGATACATTTTCACAAAATTCACTTCATCGACATGAATCTCGAGAGAATATTCAAATTAAAATTTATGAAATTAAAGTATTTTCCCCCGATAAGTTAATTTCAACAAATTTACAGTCATATTGATCATCTCTATGAGAGGAACATATTGACATCACAAATGATCTGATCGGAATCCAAATAAGCTCAAATTAAGAACTTAAAATATTATTGAGATTTGAGAACGGCAAGACATTAATTGAAGGACCAAATAACTTTAAATATTGTGTGGCTCGAAGACTATTTCATAATAGTTATATCTCAGCTTGAAAATTAGTTCATCACTGAGTTATGGTTGGATAAGCTTTGAGCTGCTTCATTTTTAAGAGCTTGATTTTAGATTTTTAATTTGTACGAGGAACCTGAAGCTATTTGCACTATACTGCAAGTGCACATCTTCCATGATTTAACCAGCATAGCTAACACACCCATAAAGAAGCCTTCTTGGTAATCACTGACTAGCTATTCAGCATCAAGCTACGCAACACTATTATAGTACAGTATTAGCATTACAATATGTCAAATGAAAACCAAGTAATAAAGCAATTTAGAAAGAAATAAAAGAAATACCAGAGTCATGTTGATTGTTGGATACAAGTATACTTATATGTTAGAGAGAGAAACAAAAGAACATTCTTGAGGGAGGAAGAATGCAACCACGAAAGCAACAAGAGAAATTAAGGCTTCGTTTGAGACAGCTTTTAGATCACTATTTTTTCCTGTTTTTAAGAGATTTTTTATACTAAAAAGTAGCTTTACAAAGCAGTAAAAAAATCTTCACAAATAAAGCCTAAAAATGCGTGCGGCAGAGTTATGAAGGGTTCTTTTGGGGCAACTTTTTTACTATTTTCTAAAGCAGCTTTTTAGGACAATTTTTTAGCTACTTTAGAAAATAGTATGAAAGCTGTTTGAAACGAAGCTCGAGTGAAGATGAAGACCCGCCTTGACTATAACAAAAGGGGTTAGAGGTTAAAGAATTAATGACAAAGAAGAGGAACCAAGTTATTGATAACTCCAGAAAATCACGTGGCAAAGAGGAACAAAAAGTTCAAGTCACAAACCTAAATAATGCATGATAAAGTTTATCATTTGGATTAGGGTCAATCAAATTTGGATTCAGAAATGGTGAATCAAGGCAGGTTCACATTTTATAGGTAACATGCAAACCTATCAGCATTTTGTTTTAATGAGACTCCTAAACAAAACAAAATATAGTTTGGTCAAATTAAAACCAAATGATTTTGCAAACATATTCTAAATATTAAATTTCAAGTGCTATTAACTATAGAGGCTACTTTATTTGAAGAAAAAAAAAATATTCATTTGGTTAGGATAAATCTCATAACCATTAGATTTGCTTTGATATGAGTGCAATGCATAAGAAATTTCTATGACACTCACCCAAGGCCCGGACTTCCACCGGACCACCACTTGAGGCTCTGTGCTCCACCAGGCCACCACCTGAGGTTTGGGCTTCCGCCGGACCACCACCTGAGGCCCGAATTTCCACCAGACCACCAATAACGCCCAAACTTTTGTCGGACAACCACCCGAGGCCTGGACTTCTACTGGACCATTACCTGAGGCCCGAACTTTTGTCAAAAGACCACATGATGCCCAGAGTTTTCCTGGAGTACCGCCCTTCTACTACGGTATTTTGGACCCATGTCTATTGCCCATTATGGTCCCTCCGACCTCCATCACCAGACAACAGTCTTTCTAACCCCCGTCTCCTACCTACTACGATATTTCGGACCCCTGCCTCCTGCCGTTTATGGTCCTTTTGACCTTCATCACTAGACAACGGTCTTTCTGACCACGATCTCCTATCAACTACGATCTTTCGAACCCCTATCTAATGCTGACTATGGTTCTTCTATCCAAACAATCATGTCTATGTTGATTATTGTAACTCCCACCATGTAATGCACTCTATATGACGTACATTTGTAACATCAAGCCAAGACATTCTCTCTAAGAAGGGCCTCATTTGTAATCGACTACAAATACTAGTGGAATCATTCAAACTGGGCTAGACCCCATGGTTTTTTCCTCTTTTCAGGGGGTTTCCACGTAAAAATCTTGGTGTCTCTTATGAATGCTACACTCTCTCTTTTTATATGTGTGTGTGCTAGATCTTCATATAATGCTAAGACATTAAACTTTATATTTCTCTACCGCCGCGAATGCTCCAGGACATAAATTTATATTATGCCTCTACTTTCATTTATGATAAGGAAGTCCAAGGGCGAACATAGGTGGTGTAAAACGAGTCTAAGTGTTTGCCTAATTGAGCCCATCTTGTTTAATTCTTAGTGTGCTCAAGCACTCTTTTGTTTCCCTTTTTTTATATATTTAGGCAATCAAGGAAAACTTACACCCATCATATACATTGAACACGAATCCAATATCTCTTGGTTAGCTCAAGCTCATTTGATGAGCTAGAACTAGAGTTGTTTAAATTTTTTTTAAATCTATCTCATTTAGAAAGCTCAAGCTTGACTCGATTTCTTATTTATAAATTTAAGCATTTAATTTGTTTTATAATTTTTAGTTTTAATATAAAAATAATTTTAAAATATTAATATATTATATAATGCTAATTAAAATTAAAAGTTAAATATATTTTAAGCTAATTGTGTAGCTCGAGGAGCTAGAGCTAATATATGAGCTTGAGTATATGCTTTTTATTTTTTATTTACATCTTTGTGAGAGAAAAGTGAGGGGGCAAATTTTTTAAAAGGATCACAATATACGTTGAATTAGGTACACGAAATGTAATTTTAAAAATATATATCAAAATCTCAAAATGGTTTTGGGATTTCGTTGAAAACGAAAACCAAATTTCTTCTTGCATTTTCACTAGAAAACCTGATTTCATCCTGGTTTTTTATAGAAAACGCAAATTGAAACCTAACATATTAAATATATAGTTTAATAGAATATTTAAAATTTTAATAATATTTAATATAATATTTAGAAATTTCATAAATTTAATAAAGAAATGAAAATTTATAAAATAT
>NW_021319178.1:6333035-6354812 GCF_001605985.2 Dendrobium catenatum | reverse complement strand
CGAGTTGTGCATTGTTTTGTGTTTTCGTAGTTGAATTTTGGACATGATTTTGATTGAGACAACTTTCACCGCACAACTTTTGGAATGTTATAGATATGAATATTGTACACGTTTTGAGTATTTTCTACGATGATTTTACCGGTCGGAATTGGTTCTACGTGATTTTAATTGAATAGAAAAATATCAGGATGTTATTTCATATGGATTCAGTAGAACAATAGCCTTATATTGATGTTGTGAACGTTCTGTGTGAATTTGGAAATTTGTGCTTTTTACAGTTTTTTTGTGTGTAAATCGATAGACTGTCGACGAATCCTTTCACTATGGATGCCTGGGGCGTCACAAGAATCACCGTAATCGGTGGGAGATAGTGGTCAGAAATATTGTTATCTAGAGAGGGAGGTCGCAAGGATTGTAGTCGGCGTGAGACAGTGGTTAGAAAGACCGTTGTCTAATGATGGAGATCGGAAGGACCGTAGTAGGTGACAGAGGTCGGAAGGACCGTAGTCGGTATGAGACAGGGGTCAGAAAGACCATTGTTTGGCGATGGAGATCAAAATGATCGTAGTAGGAAACAGATGTCGGAAGGACCATAGTCGGCCAGAGATAGGTGTTAGAAAAATTGTTATCTAACCATGGAGGTTGGAAAGGACCGTAGTCGACAGGAAATATATGTCATAAAGACTATTACTTAACGATGGAGGTTGGAAGGACTGTAGTAGGCGATGGAGGTTAGAAGGATCGTAGTCGGCAAGAGATAGGGGTCAGAAAGATCGTTGTCTGGCGATGGAGGTTGGAAGGACCGTAGTAGGTGACGAAGGTCAGAATGACCAAAGTAGGCATGAGACAAGGGTTAGAAAGACCGTAGTTATAAGGTGGTGGTTCGGTGAAAGTACGGGCATTATTCGGTGGTTTGACATAACTTCAACATCAGGCGGTGGTCCGATGGAACTTCGACCTCGGGCAGTGGTCCTGATGGAAGTCTGATGTCAAGCAGTGGTCCGACGAAAGTTTGACATCATGCGGTGGTCCGATGAAACTCATGCATTAGGTGGTAGTCTGGTAGAACTTTGGCATGAGGCGGTGGTATGAGGGAACTTAAACGTAAGGCGATGGTTCGACGGAACTCTGGCATTAGGCAATGGCCCTACGGAAGTCCTGTCGGTGGTCGAGGAGTGAGGAGGCAAGATGATCTCCGGTCTCTCTCTATTGATTCCTTGCTTAGGGGGTCCCCATTCATGAGAAAGGGAGGCTCTATTTATAGATTTTTTAGAGTAGCATGATTTGTAAATAAATGGAAGATCAGGGGTAAGTTGGAGTGGTTTGGATGGATGACCGATGTTAATTCCTTGATCATAGGTCGTTTAATATGTATTTGAATATCTTAGTGATTTCAAAATTCAGTGATCATGGGCTCGTTAGATTCGTCTCGTCGAGTCGCTCGATTTGACTATAAGCATGTCACATTTGGGACTGTTTGTTAATCCCAATTGTGGTTTGAACCTTCCAATATTGTTTCGAGTCTTTGGTTTGAACTTATTTAAGCTTAGATTGAGTTGATTTTGATGTCGTTGGGTTCGTAATTCCGAGACGCTTAGTTTGACTTTACGTTTAGTAAAATTAGAGTTCGGATGGTCCTAATTTTAATTTCGACTATTTTCAACTTGATTTGCCTCGAGATTTGTGCTAGATCAAGATGATTTTTTTTATGATGTATCAGTTTATATGTAATATAATATAAACTATAGTTATAATTATCACATTGATTATATATATATATGAATTAAATTTCAAATAATTTGAAATTATTAAGTTATTATATTATAATTAATTACTATTCATTATCAAATTATCTAAAATTTTCAATTTGCATTTCAAGTATTAATTAACATATTTAAATTTGATTTCTTAGAAAATCAAAATTCAATTTAGATTTCCTATAGAAAAATTAAATTTTAATTGGCATTTTCTATAGATAACTCGATTTGTAATCGGATTTTTTAATAAAAACTTAAAATAAAATATGATTTTACAAGAAAACTAAATTTTATTTTGCATTTTCAGTGAAATTTAAAAACTGTTTTACGAGTTTGTTCATTTTTAATTTTTTTAATTATATATATTTTGCTTAATTTAACATATATTGTGATCCTCTAAAAAAATTTGGCAAGTGAGGGAGAGAGGCTTTCCTCTACAGTTGACCCGGAGCCATTTAGCAGCTCTGCTGCACCCGACCAGACAGAATATGCAATCTCCCGCCCAGTGAATTTCCTTTCCCTCCATTTGCAGCGCTCGCCTTCTTCCCGGAACTAAGATTATAAATTGACGATTATAAATTTATTGGAACACACCTACTGTCCGAAACCCTAGTTTCGCTACCCAAAATTCTCGACTGTCGAAGACTAAGGCCTTTTTGGATGTAGGTAAGATTTAAAGAAATTAAGAATCAATCTGATCTTCATAGGCGGGTTGGCTTTACCTCTTCGGTTTCTTCGTTGCCGTTCGCTCGAGGTAGAGATTCCCTATTCGGCTTCGCTGGTTCGCGTGGGGTAGAGCTTCGAACGAGTCGCTTGCCATTGCCTGTCTAGGGTTTGCTTTTCCTCTTCTGCATTTATTCGTTGCTGTTCTGCTTCGCGTGAAGTAGAATTCTGAAAGAGTCGAAGCTTCTCCTCCTTCTCCTCCAGCTCCTCCGACGTTGTTCCTGTCGGATCGGAAGTCGCGCCGGGCTTCGCCGCGACGGTAATGACATTCCTCCCTTTCGCACGCTTATTCGATCGGATTTATGAAATCCGGGATTAGGCCAAAATGGCGAAAACGCTGTGAAGTAGAGATTAGACTTGCCGTGAGATTTAACTTTGTATTTTTTTAGCTTTTGACAGGACTTAGCTCAAATATTGCCTAAATCGTGCATCAAACAACCCCTTAACCTCTAATCTTATTAGGCCTGTCTAGGGTTTCTTTTCCTCTTCGACATTTCTTCGTCGCTGCTTCCTCTTGAAGTACATCGCGTGAACTCAAGTTTGGATAGAGTCGCCAAAGAAAGCTTTTTCACCTCCCTCAACGACGGGTTGCTCATGTCGGATCGGTAATCACGACGGAGGTAACGCACTTTCTGCTTTTTCCCGCGCTTCTTCGGCTAAACCCCGTAAATAGGCCGAACAACAGGACAGTTAATCCGGGATTTAAGCCAAAATTTGGGAAAACTCCGTGAAGTGAAACTTTTAATCTTCTCTTATTCGTCCATGCTGTTCGGCTTCGTTGCTTCACAGGAGGTGTTGAGATTGCACGAGTCGCTTCTTGGACTCCTTCGTTGCTTCGCAGGAGGTGTTGAGATTGCGCGAGTCGCTTCTTCGGCTCCTTCGTTGCTGTTCGACTTGGCTACTTCATTGCTGTTCGACTTCGCTCCTTCGACGACGTTCCCTTCCTGTCGGATCGGACGTTACAACATTTTGATCTGAAGCAACGACGGGAGCTCCCTCTCGCTCGCTGTGAAGGTAACTTTCTCCCTTTCGCGCGCTTCTTCGGCCAAATCTCGTAAATCCGACTTCTAGCGGCATTAGGATTTACTGGGATTTAGAGGATTTAACGCCGTAAATCCGGGATTTAGGGATTTGCCGGATTTATCGCGCCACTTTTGTGCGTTTGGCTGGATTTACTATAAATCCTACTAAAAACTCGAAAATAAATCCGATACCAAATACCCCTTAGGCTTCGTTTGTTTTTTTAGTGATTTTGTAAAAGTCAGTTTTAAAAACATTAGTTTTGAAAATGGAGTTTCGTAACGGAGAAGCATATATAAAAAGCTTTCTCAAAATTGTAGAAAAATGAAAAAAATGAGTTATTGAGAACTTAATTTGAGTAACCAAATAACACACAAAAAAAATTCCTCGGTTTCCAAAAACGAAAAAGGCAAAAATACGCTCAAACAAACAAGCCTTAGGCTTCGTTTGGACGGCTTTTCCAAACGGCTTTCTTACTGCTTCTTAAGAGCCAATAAGAAAGCTGACCCAAACCAAAGAAGCCTTTTAGGCTTTGTTTGTTTCAGTGTTTTTTTGCCTTTTGGAAACTGAGGAATTTTTTTTTTGTGTTGTTTGGTTCGTCAAATCACGTTCCCAATAACTCTTTTTTTTTCATTTTTCTGCAGTTTTGAGAAAGCTTTTTATATATGCTCTCCGTTACAAAACTTCATTTTCTTAACTAATATTTTTTAAAACTGCCTTACCGTGAGATTTTATTTTGAGTTTTCTGGCGTTTGGCAGGATTTAACTCAAATCCGGTGTAAATCTGGCATCCAAACAGGCCGACTGAAATCACAACGGGAGCTCGCTGAAGAAGGCATCGACGGTACAAGCGGCTTCTCCTTATCGACGGTACAAGCGGCTTCTGAAGGAGAAGAGGAGTTCGCGAGACTTGCCCAATGCCCGGCTTTAATAAATCCGGGATTCAAGGTAAAAGGAGGGAAACGGGATTCAAACTTCTGTAGGATTTATCATGGTTTGAATATATCTTATCCTCAAACAGTTGGGACTAAGACAAATGGTGATGATGATTACAATTGTTACGGTGCACATATTTGTATTTTGCGTAATAATTTTGTTGCATTTACTTCTTTTTATCTCTCTTAACAAATATTTACCGTCTTATAGTCCCCATCAATGACAAAAGTCTTCTGTTTTATTTATTAGTGATGAAAAGGAAGAACACTTTGAAATGCTTACCGAAAAGGAGCAAGAAGAAGATGATTGCCGATGAAACCTATGAAGGTGTGAAGGATTCAAAAGAGAATGGCGACATCATAGACTGTGATGTAGAGCCTGCTATCCGAAAAAGGCCCAAGCGGGCAGCTTCATCCTTAAATTTAAAAGAGAAAAATGTCCGATTATCTGATAGGTCTTCTGTTGTTGAAGTTAAAGAAATTAGGCTTGTGGAAGAAGAGAAGGATGCTGTTGAGCTCACCAAACTTGGCACAGAAGATTTAACGCCATGCAGAAAACTTGTTGATTTTGTTTTTCATGATGCTGATGGAAAGCCCCAACCCTTTGAAGTTTGTGAGTTTGATGATATTTATATTACATCTGTTATTATGCCCATGGATGATAATTTGGAGAAAGAGAAGGAAAGGGGGGTTAAGTGTGAAGGATTTGGCCGAATTGAAAGTTGGTCAATTTCTGGTTATGATGAGGGCACTCCTGTTGTTTGGGTTATAACTGAAATTGCAGAGTATGAATGTGTCAAGCCTGCTGGCAATTATAAAAGGTTCTACAACCATTTCAATGAAAAGGCTCGCATTTGTGTTGAAGTGTACAAAATATTAACTAGATCTATTAGCAAAAATCCTGATATGAGCCTTGAGGAATTGCTTGCTGGAGTTATCCGTTCCATCAGTGGAACCACTAGTTCCAGTGGTGTTGTTAATAGAGATTTAATTATCTCTCTTGGTCAATTCATATACAATCAGCTGATTGGGTTAGATGAAACGCTAGAGGGAAATAATATGAGCTTAGCCACAAGACCAGCTCTCTGTGCTCTAAGAGATGAATACATAAGTAGGGGAGGATTAAGTGAAAAGGCTGATGTAACCTTGAAGATTGATGGTAGAAAAACTTTGGAAATTAATGAAGATGAAGATGAGAAGTTGGCAAGGCTACTCCAAGAAGAGGAAAATTGGAAGCTGTTGAAACAGCAGAGAGGTCCGCAGTCAGGGAAGTCTAACATCTATATTAAGATCAGTGAGGCAGAGATTGCAAATGATTATCCTTTGCCTGCATATTACAAACCTGCTGTTGATGAAATGGATGAGTACATATTCTTTGATAGTGAATCTAGCATCCACTATGTTGACCTTCCCAGAAGGGTTCTTAATAACTGGTCACTTTACAATTCAGACTCTAGGCTTATTTCCTTAGAACTTCTGCCAATGAAACCCTGTGCAGAAACTGATGTCTTGGTTTTTGGATCCGGAAATATGCAAGAAGATGATGGTAGTGGGTTTTGCATGGAGGTGGATGGGGTTGGGTCTTCATCTAGCATCACTGATTGTGCGAACACTGAAGGTGTTCCTGTTTATCTGAGTGCAATCAAGGAATGGATGATAGAATTTGGTTCCTCAATGATATTCATTTCAGTGCGAACGGATGTTGCATGGTGCGCAGCTCACTCTTTTTTATGTTTAACTTTCCTTAATTCGATGAAAGTATTTACTGAATGACTGAACTGTTTTATTGCAGGTACAGACTTGGGAAGCCTGCAAAACTATATGCTCCATGGTATGAGCCAGTCCTTAAAACTGCAAAGCTAGCAATTAGTATTATTACTTTGCTGAAAGAACAGACTCGAGCTTCAAAACTTTCATTTGCAGATGTGATCAAGAAGATCACAGAGTTTAACAGGGAGCATCCTGCTTATATTTCTTCAAATATTGCTGTGTTGGAAAGATATGTGGTGGTTCACGGACAGATTATTCTTCAACAGTTTGCAGAGTATCCTGATAAAACAATTAAAAAGTGTGCTTTCGTGACCGGTCTGTTAACTAAGATGGAAGAGAGGCGTCATACAAAACTGATGATGAAGAAAAAAATGGTGGTGCAAAAAGAAGCAAATCTGAATCCAAGTGCAGCAATGAGGCCCTTTATCTCCAAGAGAAAGGTGATGCGTGCCACAACAACCAGACTTATTAATAGGATTTGGGGAGATTACTATTCTAGCCATTTTCCTGATGAATTCAAGGAGGAAGCTGAGATTGTGTTGAAAGATGAAGAAGTTGAGGATGAGCAGGAAGAGAATGAAGAGGATGAGATTGAAGAGCAACGTATTGTGGTTCAAGAGATGACTTCAAAAAGTTACCCCATTAGGTCTCATGATTCTAAGCCCAATGTGGAGGAAATTAGATGGGAAGGAGATACAATTGGCAAAATGGATTCTGGCGAAGTTCTGTATAAATGTGCAATTGTTCGTGGAGAGAAAATTTCTGTTGGTGGAGTTGTGGTTATTGATGGTGTTCAGCCCAGTGATGTTCCAGCTATGCATTTTGTGGAATTCTTATACGAGAGGCTTGATGGAACAAAGATGGTCCATGGTAGGATAATTCTAAGAGGGTATCAAACTGTTTTGGGTAATGCTGCAAATGAGAGGGAAATCTTCTTGACTAATGACTGTAATGATTTTGCGCTAGGAGACATTAAAGAGCCAGTTACTGTAGATATCCGTTCAGTATCATGGGGATTCCAGTATAGAAAGGAGTATTCTGGTGCTGCTAAGATTGACAATCTGAAGGCTGAGGAGAAGCAAAAGAAAGTACAACCGATGGATTTCTTCTGTAAAAGCTTATATTGGCCTGAGAAAGGAGCTTTTTTCACTCTTCCTTTTGATAGTTTAGGACTTGGATCTGGCATCTGCAACTCTTGTAGACAAGGAGAGAACAAGGACAGTCTGTTTAAAGTAAGCTCGAAGGAAAGGTTTATCTTCAATAAAACTGAATACAATGTTCATGACTTCATATATGTGAGCCCTCATTGTTTTGTTGAAGAAAATGAGGAGCACGAAACTTTTAAGGCCAGCAGGAATGTTGGACTTAGGGCATATGTTGTCTGCCAAATACTAGAAATCCTTTTTCATGAAGGTGCTAAAAAACCTACTCAACATACCCTTGTTAAAGTCAGAAGGTTCTATAGACCGGAGGATGTTTCAGCAGCCAAAGCATATATTGCAGATATTAGAGAAGTAATTCCTTTGCACAAATTTGTTTTTTAAAAGTTTGGTCATAATGCAAGCATGCTGTAGGTTGTTTGTTTGCGTAATTCGATGGAATTGACAAATACAATGCCAAATCACCAATCTTACTTTTTTTGTGGTTGATTGTATTTTGATTTGTTTTTAAATTGTGGACTTTTTCATGCTCATTACCTACCATTGTTTAAAAAAAAAATACAGGTTTACTACAGTGAAGATTTGCACAATGTGCCCGTAGATGCGATTCAGGGTAAATGTAGCATCATTAAGAAAAATGGGTTGCCAAGTTTGGAGCTCCCTGTGATTATGGATCATGTTTTCTTTTGTGAATGCTCTTATGATCCTAGGCAAGGTTCTCTTAAGCAGGTGCGATTTTCCATAGTTTTATCTTGATTTCATTGTTTAATTTGTATCTTTCTTCTTTTTAATGGACTTTCTTTGCATGCAGTTGCCTTCTAATAGTAAGCTTTGGTCAACAATTAGAACTGCACCTAATCCCTCCACCAAAAAGAAGGGTAAAGAAAAATGTGAAGAAGGGCAACAAATGGAAAGCCATTTGTGGAAGGACTTGCCTCAGGAAAATCGCTTGGCCACATTAGATATATTTGCTGGCTGTGGTGGTTTATCTGAAGGACTTCAGCAGTCCGGTAATATTTTTAATTGCATCTTGTACGTATTTTATCCTATTTATTGATTTTTTTTTCATCTTTCTTTAACATAGGTGCTACATTTACAAAATGGGCAATTGAATATGAAGAGGCTGCTGGTGAGGCGTTCAGCAAAAACCACCCTGATGCACAGATGTTCGTTGATAACTGCAACGTAATTTTAAGGTCATCACATGCCTTACATTTACTTGATCACCAGCTTTCTGTTTGAGTTAATGCTGATATCTGGATATACAGAGCCATTATGGAGAAATGTGGCGATGCAGATGATTGCATCTCCACCTCTGAAGCTGCAGAATTGGCAGCCAAGCTTAGTGAAGAAAAACTTAAAAATCTTCCTATGCCTGGTCAAGTAGATTTCATTAATGGAGGACCTCCTTGTCAGGTATTCTCTTTCTCTCTCCCCTCCTCCCAAAATCTAAAAACCTTACTCCAAGCTTTTATGGATGCTGAAGATTCTCATAGACTTGCTTCTGTGCTTATGTTCATTATTCATTTGCAATTTTGGGCTTGAACTTTCCTTCATTGCAGAATCTTAATTCAAGTGATAAGTTTTGCCTATTATCTATGTTTATACTTACTCGCGGTGCACTTTCCTACTCCTGTTGCAGGGGTTTTCTGGGATGAATAGATTTAGTCATAGCACGTGGAGTAAGGTTCAGTGCGAGATGATTTTAGCATTTTTATCTTTTGCTGAATATTTTAGGCCAAGATTTTTCCTTTTAGAAAATGTCAGAAATTTCGTGTCCTTCAACAAAGGGCAAACATTCAGATTAACCCTTGCTTCACTTCTTGAGATGGGCTACCAGGTTTTGATCTTCTTCCTTAAACTCGTCATAGGCATTTTTTTGAAGTAGCCAGGCAATTCTGGTACACCGGCTATGCTTGATCATTTTATAGTGTTTCTTCCTTTCAGGTAAGATTTGGCATTTTGGAAGCTGGAGCATATGGTGTTTCTCAGTCGAGGAAAAGGGCATTCATCTGGGCAGCTTCTCCAGATGAAACACTACCTGATTGGCCAGAGCCCATGCATGTTTTTGCTAGTCCTGAACTAAAAATAAGTTTGAATGGACACATGCAATACTCTGCTGTTCGCAGCACTGCGGATGGTGCTCCTTTCCGCTCAATAACCGTGCGGGACACTATTGGAGATCTTCCATCTGTTGAAAATGGCGCATCAAAGCTGATAGTTGAAGTGAGTATTCTGACTAGCGTGTTATTTTTTATGAAGCACTAACATAATATACATATATGGCATTGACATGTGAACATTGCATAACTATATAGTAGGACAAGACATGACATGTTATTAATGTGATATTTTTAAAATTTTAATTTAAAAGATGTTACTAAAAAAATAGCAAATGCCAATATTTTCAATAAAAAACATCACATAAATAAATCAACATAAGCAATAATTTTTATACATGATTTTATCAATATTAATATTATATTGTCTATTCAAAGTGTCATTTCAATAAACAACACATAATTATCAAAATAATCAAACTGGAATGACAATGCATACCCATTGTGCACAACTCAAATTTTGGGAAAAAAATAAGACTTGATTTTGAACATGTTAGACGCGTTTCAGGGTATGTTACAAGTGCGCCGTGTCCAACATGCATTTGCCATGACCAATTCCTTGCTTCTTTTCATTCATTTTTTAAAACTATCAAGCGTTTTCTTTCCTAATTCAGTATGGAGGTGAGCCTGTCTCGTGGTTCCAAAAGCACATTAGAGGGGGCTCAATTGCATTAAGCGATCACATATCAAAGGAAATGAATGAGTTGAACCTTATTCGATGCAAACACATTCCTAAGCGACCTGGTGCTGACTGGCGTGATCTTCCAGATGAAAAGGTTTATCCACTTATTTTATTATAGTTATTGGCTTTGTTGCTGACGATCATAACAAGTGGAATCGTTACCTGTTCTTCCAAATTTTAAACTCTCTAAGTTAATCCATAATTTAAGCTATGCTGGCCTTTGAATTCTTGCAGGTTAAGCTGTCAAATGGGCAATTGGTGGACCTCGTACCATGGTGCCTGCCAAATACAGCAATGAGGCACAACCAGTGGAAGGGCCTTTATGGTAGACTAGACTGGGAAGGGAATTTTCCAACTTCCATTACAGATCCCCAACCCATGGGAAAGGTGGGCATGTGCTTCCACCCGGATCAGGACAGGATTCTCACTGTGAGGGAATGTGCGAGGTCACAGGTATACTTAGGCTTCGTTTGGAACTGCTTCTTAAAATAGATTTTTAGTATAATTTTTTTAATTTTTTACTAGAAAGTTGCTTTAAGAATCATTAAAAAAGTTATTCCAAACAAAGCCTTAATCTTTTTACATCAAGAGCATTTTGCTTTTTTCTATGAGAAAACTCTCAAGACCATTTTGCTTTTTTCTGATTCCCATTTGCTTTATTGCCAAGCAGGGTTTCCGTGATAGCTACATTTTTGCTAGTAACATTCAGAACAAACACAGGCAAATTGGGAATGCTGTGCCACCTCCTCTTGCTTATGCACTGGGTATAAAATTGAAGGAAGTAATTGATGCGAAGCATTCTTCTCCTTGACTTTTGAACTTTCAATAATTGGAAAAGCAAAATCGCTGCAGTTCTATTTTTTCCTTTTAATTTTGGTTTCACTTTTCATATATATTATCCTAATTTTCTTTGTTCCGAGGTTTTAACGTATTCTTCAGCGTTTGAAGGAACTCCCCTTTGAAGTCTCTTCTCTATCTACAACAACCAAATCCATTTTTTACTTGCTAGTCAGAGTATTAGAAGATCCGCCAAATGGAGTTCCTAGTGCTGCCTTATTATATCCACGTAGAAATTTTCTTGCTTTATAGCATTTATGCTAATTGCTGCCTTAATTGAGGCAGCAGATCTGAGAATTTTGTAATGTCAGTCTTGTTGTATTGATTATGAGTATAGTTTTAGAGCGAGCTTGAAAAGAATCAGGAAGTTCTGAGTTAGTAATTTTCTTCATTGTTTCATCATTATCTAGTATTTAATGTTGTATTTAAGTGTCTGTAAACATTTTTATGTTATTGGCATTGATAGTGGCGATTCTTATATTATCTCATTTCTTTTGATTTTTAATGTTGTTGATATGTTTGATCACTAGGTATTTAATGTTGTATTGGCATTGGGACTTTTTTCTGCCTGCTTTTTAAATCAAATTTTTAGTATATAACCATTTCATTTTTGTACTAACAATTTTCTTTAAGAAGCAGTAATAAAGTCCTCCCAAACTAAATCTAAATAAAAAAGATTCAGCCTCTGTACATGAGTAAAGTAACACGGTAAAAAACGGCTAGATGAAATGCTTACCTTGGCTTTGCCATCTTCAAAGAAATCACTGACCTCATTTCATTTAAAAAACACAAGTGGCCAATACTTTGGCAAATGCTTCAAAAGTAGAAGCTTGTGGAGATAAATGTCCAAGCAATATGGATTATTTCAATATGCTGTAACGCGTGCAATACTTTTTGGTTGAGCGGTGAAATCCCTTTCTGCAAATTCTTTTGGGTCTCTAGAGAGTCCAGTGAAGGTTTCTTTTCTTATTCTACTGAAGAAACACCTAAGTTACTAGAGCTGCTGTCTAGTCGCCGACCACGGTGCTAGATTTTTTAGGTCTACCTCTAACTTTCTTTTCTTATTCCGTGCTGTAGTATCCATAAATTTATCAACCATTAGAAGATTTTTTTTTATTCTTGTTGTGAATAAGAACCAAAATAAAGTGTAGAACAATATTCTCTTTCTAATTTTATTTTTTAAAAATATCAGTTAGGTCAAAATAACATATTCCATTTCTTCAGCTTTCATTCTACAGTTTTGGTGTTATTATCTGAAAATGATGTGTTTGCATGAGCCGAATGAGATCTATTAAGATGTTGAAGACTTCCCACTTTGTAATTTGTATAGGAATAAAAGATGATAGAAGTAAAAATGCTTCAGCATATGAAGTTTTCTACTGTTGTATGAAAAATGAATGGGCTGGGAGATCATAAAAGCTATGTAATTCAATGCAAGAAATTGCCAAAGTGAATGTAAAAGCTATTAGTTAAAGCAAAAGAGCTAAAAAAAGCTGCCAATGTAATGTAAATGCGAACTAAAAGCAAAAGAGCTAAAAAAAGCTTTAGGGGTGAAAATGAAAGCTATTACATTTGGGATAATTGTTCATAACTTTAAAGACCGTCGTCACACTTCGGTTTAGTGACTTAAGGGGTTGGTTGAGGACCAATGAGACAATGAACCAAAGCTTCGATATCATAATTGATGATAAACAGTAATGAAGATCATAGTGGACCTTTTCTATCTTTGATTTTGTAGGAAACGAGAAATATAATGTAGGGTACATACAAAAAATAGAATTGAGATAGAACAAATAAGCACCTGAAAGGGAGGTTAGAGGTATGAGTTAGAGCAGAAGAAAGTAGAAAGATATGCTAAAAAGTAAGGTATGCTAAAAAGTTGTTTTAAGAAGCAGTAAGAAAATTGTCCCAAATAAAACCTTAATTGCCAGAGAGGAATTTGGATATATTTAGGTTTTGTTTGAGACGACTTTCTTACTGCTTCTTAAAAAAGCTTTATAGTATAAAAATTTTAATTTTTAAAGTAAAAGCTGTTTTAAGAAACAATAAAAAAATCATCTCAAACGAAGCCTTACTTGGGCTTCGGTAATAGTAATCGACATCGGCAAAACCAGACAATAAAACTTAGGAAGCTAAGTAGGGAATCAACAACTTGAATGTTCAGCCAACTTGAAACTGTTAAACCGATCCAGGCGGGATCGGCTTGCGGGCGAAGTAGAGCGTTTGTTCCGCCTGTAGCAGATGCCACACGAGCCGTATGAGCTAACAGAGCCTTTTTGGAATAATTTTTTAGGGTTTTGAGAGGGAAATTTGAATGTAGGGACTGTTTAGTGATTTCCTTTTGATTTGTATGCATTAAATAGTTGATTTTCCTAGGGATAGAGCATCTTGAATTTGGCTGAAATTTGATATCTCTTAGATTTAGGTTTTCTTTGGGCTCTAGCGGCGTCTAGAGATTTGGGAGAGATCGATCCTCCTCTCGAATTGAGGATCAATTGTATCTTGCTAGTTTATTCATCTTCTAGTGGAATACAAGCTTTTCTTTGAGTTTTCTCTCAGAATTTTCCCTGGAATAGTGTTATTTTTCTGCTGTAAACAGCAGATTTATGTTGTTTTCTGTTCTGGACAGCAATATTTTCACTCTTTGATCTCCGATTTGGGTTAGGGTTACTTGCGAAACCAAGTATATCATATCAAATTGGTATAAGAGCACGTCGATCGAAGGGGAACCAATGGCTGGAAGGAAAGTGGAAATTTTAGAGGGAGAGCTTGGGCAACTCAAAACAGATTTTGAGGAAAAGATGACTTATTTTCAAAGTTAGATTGCATCCGTCAATGAAAAGATGGAGGAAAAGTTTGTCGTAATGGAAGACTTATTGAAGAAATTGCTTGAAGTCAAAGCCAAACCGGTGACATTAGAAGTAAAGGAAACTATCGGCAGCCATGGAAGAGATGAGAACCCTAACATGTCTAGGGGAAGGGAATAACCAGAAGTGGAGATCCTGGAGGGAGAAGACAGAATGCCTCATTTAGAACCACTTTATAGGGAGGAGATGAGCATTGGCTACGCAAGAAGGGGTGCTGAATTTGTAAGGCGAGGAGATGATTTCGATCGCCGTGGTGCTGATTTTGAAAGAAGAAGATGGGATTTTGATGAATGGTTTGGGTATGACCGCCGGAGGGAAGATCGTAACAATTAGGGAGCACCCCCGTTTCGAGGAATGGGAGGTTATGGAGGATTTAGGGGAAACGGGTGTGACCCGAGGGTGAGGAAACTGAAGATGCCAATCTTTGAGGGGAAGGATGCACACGGGTGGGATCTACAAGGTATAAAGATATTTCGCTATCAATGATAAAAGAGGAGAGATTGACGGCGGCGGGCCTATGTTTAGAAGGGAAGGCTTTGTCTTGGTATCAGTGGAGGGACATGCGACAACCCATACGAAGTTGGAGAGAGTTCAAGGATTGCTTGATAGAGCGTTTCCGAACTGGTAGGGGAGGAAACTTCTACGAACAATTCTTTGCCTTGATATAGGAGGGTTCAATGACAGAATACCAGGAGAGATTCGAGTACCTTGGTAGCCGATTGGATTGCCTTTCTAAGACAGTGCTAGAGGGAAACTTCATGAAGGGATTGACACTAGAGATCCGAGCAGCGGTTAGAGTAATGAGGCCTCGTGACTTGGGAGAGGGTATGGAGCTAGCTCAATTGGTAGAAGATCAGAGGCACCTGGAGGGAGAGACGGGAGGCGGCAGCTCAAGAGGCTCGTACAGGATAACCACCACTTTATTGAAATCCAAGGAGTCAACACCGGATACTCTTCGAGGGACTTCGAAGGAAAAGACCTCAGGAGAAATACCTAAAGACAACTTCAAAAAGCTCACAGAGACAGAATTAGAAGAGGGCAAAGGGGCTTTTTTTCAGATGTCATAAGAGGTATAAGCCGGGGCACAGGTGTAAGGACCGAACTCTTCAGGTTCTTACCGTTTGTGATGAAGAAGGAATGGAGGGTGTCGTCTTTCCACCTTGCGGACAAGGTGGATCTTTGGGAGGGGAGTATTGTTAGACCGGTCCACTGGACGGTCTAGCCGGTCCAGGCGAGACTGGCTTGCAGGTGAAGTATAGCATTTGTTCCGCCTGTAGCGGATGCTGCACGAGCTGCATGAGCTGACGGAGCCTTTTTGGAAGAATTTTTGATGGTTTTGAGAGGGAAATTTGAATGTAGGGACTGTTTAGAAATTTCCTTTTGATTTGTATGCATTAGATAGTTGATTTTCCTAGGGTTAGGGCATCTTGAATTTGGCTGAAATTTGAGATCTCTTAGATTTAGGTTTTCTTTGGGCTCTAGCGGCATCTAGAGATTTGGGAGAGATCGACCCTCGTCTCGAATTGAGGATCAATTGTATCTTGCTATTTTATTCATCGTCTAGTGAAAATACAAGCTTTTTCTTTGAGTTTTCTCTCAGATTTTTCCTGGATTAGTGCTGTTTTTCTGCTGTAAACAGCAGATTTCTACTGTAAACAGCAGATTTCTGCTATTTTTTGTTTTGGACAACAATATTTTCACTATTTGATCTCCGATTTGGGTTAGGGTTACTTGCGAAACCAAGTATATCCTATCAGAAACATAAGCAAGAAGAGCAATGTAGCATCAATAGAAGTACTTCACAAATATAGCAGAAGTAAAAAACAGAATTCCAACCTTCAGCATGTTGTACTAAGTTTGCTCGCAGGAAAACGATTGCAGAAACTTACAGCAAGCATATTGATTATGGGGTTTCTTGTAAGTAATTTGTGAGGAAAATAGAAGTTGTGGTGGTTCTAAGTTATCATTGGGAAGAAGAAAAAAAAAAGAAAAAAGTTGTGATGGTTCTAAGTAGTCAATTTTCTAAGTAGTCAATTGGAAGAGAAAGAAAAATAAGAAAGAAGCACAAATCATTGTTAGAAATTGAAGTGTATTAATTAATATTAATTTTAATGAAATTTTTTTTAAGTTATGATTAATATCAGAATTAGAGAGTCGCTCCAGTGGCAGATAATATTAGAGAGAGTTGGCTTAGATGATTTGGACACAAAACATTAATCTTTCAATGCTCGATTAGAAGAATAGATGTATTTGAATTTGACCTATGTTAAAAAAGTTATAATAATTATAATTAGTAATGATACGTCATCAAAAAGTTATCTTGATCGGACACAAATCTCGATGCAAAATTAAGTTGGAAACTTCTGAAATTAAAATTGGAACAATCTGAACTCCGATTTCAGCGGACTTATATTTGAATTGAACGTCTCAGAAATATGAACCCAACGACACCAAATTCGACTCAATCTGAGCCCAAATGATTCCAAATCAAGGACCAGAAGCACTGTTGGAAGGTTCTAAACACAATTTGGGTTAGCAAACGGTTTCCAAACATGACGTGCTTATAGTCGAATCGAGCGTCTTGATGAGACGAATCCAACGAGCTCAAGATCGCCGAATTCTGACATCATTAAGGCCTTCAAATGTCTGATGAACTGTGCATGATCAAGGGATTCAATATCGATGGTGCCCATCCTGTCACAACCCAATCCGACCAGGACAAATCCTATCGTGTTGAGGTGTGAGAGGCAAATCCCAAGATCTAATTTTGGAGTTATTTCAGCTTTTTTGCCAATATTCATTGAAATAATGATGAACCACAAAGCTACTAAAATATCCAAATACTGAAAAACTCATCTATAAAGTTTCTTTCATTCATTAAAATAAATATATACACTACATTACATGGCTACAGGCAAGAGCTACAGAATTGAAAATTGAACTAGTCATGACTGTATAAAAATCAAAATAACAAAATACCTATGATCTCAGATCTGATCATAAACCTCTAGTCCACAACCTTTTCACCTTACCAGATCCTGAAAACCAAAAGTAAAATCACAATGAGCTACAACAGCTCACCAAGCCACACAAACCAATCTAAATTTCAAATTTTTCTTTATCAAATATTTTACTGAATAATTATTGAATAATTAAAAGCAGTTAATTATAACTTAAATAAATCATTGAACTGAGAATCACAAAACTGTAAAATGTAATAAATGCATTGCAGTTATTCTATGATTCAGATAACAGTATAGAACAAATAAATAAATTGAAATTAATATTACAGAGTTGTTCAAATCATGTTTCTCGGACCCGGACAGAATCTCAAAGGATTCTGGTCCCTTATGACTCCGTTTTGATTTATGCTTATATCACAAGAATATATCAGATATCCCAGTCTCAGATAGAATCTCAAAGGATTCTGGCCCCTTATAACTCATAGAAATTCTCTTACACAGACAAAATCTCAAATGATTTTGATCCCTTATAGCTCCCAACATATATAATTCAATCACATATTTATATATATTATCACATTATAACAATTAAAGAGCAATTAAGCATGCATCAAAATATCACAATATTGTATAACGGTAGAGAACAAAAATTCAACAATGCAAAAACGCAAAACTTTAAAAAATTACCAAATTATCGAGGATTGTGTAAAACAATATTTGAAGACTTTTATTGTACTGCAACTAATGTACAACACTTATAAAATTACATGAAATACATTGAGATGAAAATCATGCTTTACAATCACACATTATTATGAAAATGCTATATTGAATTTATTGTAAAATAATTAACTTGAAATCAGCCATGATTCCTGTGATGACTATCTCAAAAGATTTGTAGAGTTGTTTCAGCCAAGAGGGGTCACAGTTAAAGTCTCTTATAGAGAAATCTTGCCAATCATGAATTGCAAATATAGTTTCCCTCACATCCTAAACCTCAATGGAAGATGTTGAATGTAGTTTGAAATGCTTACTGTTGTTGCGCAGAGCAAATGAAAGAAGGGAAAGAAGAAGAAATCAGAGAAAGATAGCGAAAGGAATGAGGAGGAAAAATAGGAGGGGAAGAAGAAGAAAATACAGGAAGAATAAGAGAGGAGGAGGAGGAGAAAGAAATGGGGAATATAAAAAAGAAAGATGAGAATAAAAGGGAGACATAAGCCTTATTATGAATCTCTATTTATATATAATTTAAAATTTAAATTTGATAATATTTTATTTTAAAGCACAACAAAATTATTTTGAATATTATTTAACATAAGAACTTAAAATAATAATAGAGCATTTTAGCCCCACCGAAAATTCAATTATTGGCTCAGTTCCGAGGCTACCGCGCCATCACGATTTGGTCACCTAAACTATTATAGCAATGTAAGAATGAAGCAAGCGCTACACCCATCCAAAACCATCTCAACCGTCCATCCATGTCAGATCACCATCAGATTAGTTAATATATAAAGAAACATTCATTACACCAGCGCCCAGCTCAGCTACTCAGCATTGAACAACTCAAGCCCTTAATCATAATTTTTTTCTATTAATATATAATATAAATTTGATATCTGGAGCTTAATCAAAAGAAAATCCCACGTTTGGCGGGATGCCCTTTTTCTTAAACTCCCCAACCCCCAAATTAGTCTCTCTCTCTCTCTGCTCCCGTCTTCGATCTTTAATTATCTCTTTCATGGCGAGATTTCGACCGCGAGCTCTCGATCGATTGTGAGTAGTTCGGTTGTCGTTGGTAACGATTGTCGCGGGGCATTCTTGATGATGATTGGTGTGGCTTCGCTTGAACGGCAAGCAGCAGATCCAGGAGTAGGTGAGATCCGTTCTGAATGCTTACTCCTGCGACCATTTCTCACTCCACTGACCGACGTCGCTATGTCTTCTCGATTTGGGCCCATTCCATGGTTATTGGCAGAGTCTTTTTCCTTTTGCTTCTATGGACTGGCTTGCTAATATTGCTTGTTTCTAGGGTGTGGTTTTTGAATTCTGCTTTGTTTGATGACAAATTACTGAGGTTCTTGCTAGATTTTGTGTTAAAGGTGCTCTGGAGGTGCATTTCTGTTTTTTTGGCAGCTGAAAGCATCGGTTTCTTGAATATTGTATGAGCACCTGACATTCAAGCTTGTTGTCTTGCTTTCGATTAGTGGCATTCGATCCTCTTTTTTTTCCATTTAGTCCGTCTGGTTGGTGCTAGGGTTTCGATGTGATGAATCTCTGCGCTTTTGGACGACACTCTTTTGGAACCTCGTTTTTCATTCTGACGCATGATGAATCTGTGTTGTATGCGGGTTTGGTTTGGCGGAGTACGAGCTAGATCTTCTTTATCTTCGGCTATGTTTTCGAAAACAATTTTATACTTTTTCAGGTACATCTTTTTAGTTTTTTTCCCCCTCTCATTCTTTCTTTTGTTTCCAGGATGTTTATGACATCTGTGGTTGTTTCGGGAAGATACAACCGGGCTTTGGTTAGGATTGTAGGTTAAAATGCTTACATTATGTGCTCCAGTTCCGCTGATTCTCAGGTGCTTCTTTGCTTCAAGAGCACACTTTGTTTTACTGCTTTAATTTAAGCAGTTGATAAATTTTGGGTTGTACTTGCTGTACTGATTTCAATGAAAGGGAACTTAGGGTGATGATCTTTGGCTCGTTATACAGGAAAGGGCATTAATTGGAAAAAAAGTGCAATTTTTTGCTGATAATTAGCTGATCGTGCACGATGTCGCGGATTCCCAAGTTGAAGATTGAAAAGACTAAAGTGAAAGTGGTTTTTCGTCTACAGTTCCACGCTACACACGTAAGCTTTGGATTTTGTACGAGCTGCTTTATGTTTTATGTATCCCTTACGGAGCTAGCTTTTGGGTTTGATATCTTGCATATGACGGCTTGGTATCTTGATTGCTATTTTGCTTTGCTACACCCTTTCATATGAAACAGGTAGGTTTCCGCGCGTTTTAATTTGCTTGCTTCTTTGTTCGTACTTTGAATCTGGACGGTTGCTGAAGTTTACATCAAATCCATAATTTTTCCATCCAATACTTTAAAACGTTGCAAAGTTAAAAATTCTTGAACTTATATATATATGGAGAATTAAGGGGCAATGTCCGGACTCACACACACAACACATGCAAGATTAGAACTCAAAATCTCTTAATTTTTAGCCAAAACACCTAACCAATTGATCAAGGAGATGCCTGTAAACTGTTTTTGGAATAAGCTTATTGAGTTACCATATCTGTGTTTAAAAACTTCCAAGTTACTAGCTGTTGTTTTGGGCACCATTCTGAATGTGAATCAACTTTCCAACAAACTATTATGATCAATATCGATTAACCTAATGTATATGCGACGGTAAGACTACAAGTAAACATGTATATAAGAAAAAGCAAGCAAGAAGAGATGTGGAAATGAGCTAAGTGAGGGTTTTCAACATTGAATAACTCATTTTATAGATGTTTAACATTCATATGATTCATATGACTTATCATAGTAAGCTATCAATCCTCTGGGATTCATTACAAAGTATTTAGCTCTTGCCAACACGCACCTTTCAAAGAGGATGCATACATGATTCATTGGAGGATAAAATTGATGTACATTCTCAATCTTGTAAAAGTCTACCATATACACACAATAAAATAGTCAATATTATGACATATAATCATTTCAAAAAAGAATTCTATATTCAACAAGAAATAATAAAGTAAAGGACAACAATTACATTTGTTTGAAGGATATCATGATTTCATCAATCTAAATTTGCAAAGTGCATACCCATACACATCCACCCACTTGTTGAATATAGGAACATAGTGTTCGAAAAAAATAACAATGCATGCATACATGTACTTCTAACCGAATCGCATGTTCATGATGTTATAATATACAATAACTTTTCCCATGACTTTGCATAACTAATAAGCGTAAATAATATGCATTTTATGTGTTATATTTTTAGTGAAAATATGTTATTTTAGTTATAATATGCAGGAAAAATACGAAGAAAGGCATAAAATCCTAAGTATTATCCAGCGCCACAACGTTGGACAAATCAATGCCGTCGTGCCTTCAAGAACCTCGTTGGAGCGCTGCAAACAGGACATTGTAGTGCTGACTTCTATATCGGATATCGCCGTAGCATTAAGATGTCAACTTCATAGCACCATATTTTCTATCGTCCAACATTGCAGCATCACAACATATAACACCTTGACGCCAAAATTGTCATTTTGACGCTGCATCGTTCAAAAGACAACAGCGCTGCAGCATGGCACTTGTAGCTCCCAAGGATACGACCTGTCTACAAAATTATGTGACTGTTCACTAAGTAAATGATCCACATCAACAAGCGCCACAGTGGAATCAAAAAAGCAGTGCAGCAACGTTATTTGATTTGTTGGGCGCGGCAACGCCGATCTTTCTAGCGGCGCATATTCAGATGCCTACTTTGTGTTTTCCTATAAATAGTCATCGTGCTATGTTTATAAGAGAGTTCAATCACTTAAATAATTTTAGTATAATTAAGAGCGATTATATGAAACTCTCTTAGGGTGACAGCTAAAATAATTTTGGAAGTACTTGATATCATTATTAGAGTATTTAGCTTGTGTTTGTGGAAGCAATTTTATAAGTAAAAAAGAATAATTATGCGGACATCCAATCGTCCATGGCTATCCGAGGAGCTGAAGATGAACGGCTGTCATAGTCCCACGTTATCTTATATTTTATTTATAATTATTAAAATTTTATTATGAATTTTCCATTTGTATCCTCACTTAAGAGGGTCGTCCTATGTAAGCCTTATGGGCATATGTGTCTTGTTTTAGTTTCTTAGGCCTATATATAGAGGCTCTTTCTTATGTAATGGGATGATGAATTGTTAAT
>NW_021319178.1:6322729-6332628 GCF_001605985.2 Dendrobium catenatum | reverse complement strand
CCCATTAAATTTGAATTTAAATTCAAATTCATCCCGCCAATTCCACTTAATCTGAAATTTAATTTCAGATTTCCATTCACTCTCCCCAAATTGATTTGGGATTTAATTAATCTTGCCACCTAGGCAAGTAAATGGCATTTACGTTTCACATCAAATAAGTATAGAGGAGATCCATTGAACCATTCTGGTGATATCTATCTCTTGTATTTTTCTTCCATCATGCAATTAATGAAAATAAGTTTGCTTCAATTCTACACTATGTTTGGCTAAATTCTCTAGTTTTGAATTAATATTGTAAATATTACATGTATTACTAATGAATTCTCTTATTTCTTAAATGATTAAAAAGATATTTCAATATCATAAGATTTTAATTTAATGCACATAGTAGCTATATATGTAGTTAAAATTAGATATAATGTGGGGCCTCGACAAAGGGAAGCATGCATAATCAGGAATATTGAATTAGTATACATCATACCTAGGCATAGGGCATGAAATATACTAAATTCTTAATGATAATATATAATTATAGGAAGTCAACGGATATCCTTTGTTCCTATAAGCTCGATAGAGATCTATGAAATATGAAACGAGATTCATTATGAAAATATGTTATTTACATTCATCAATCCAAAATTTCTATTCATATAATATATTCATTATCTTTATTTAAGTGATTTAATATCCACAACATCTATTTTTATAGAGTAGGATAATTATTGTAATTTTTATATACAGTAGTAGTGTTTATGAGTAAGCATATCTTATTCGTAGAGTCAATACGATCTACTCTATCACTATATTACTTGATTCGACATATATACTAACGCATATTAAGTAATTTTTTGTAATTTTTTATATTAAAAAAACCTAAGCATTGTTAGGAATTGATAGAGCCCTAAATCATTTCATAATTCTATAGGTTACTCCGCAACTCCCATCAATAACCAGTGAAATAAATATAGGATAACTTTGAAAATCTTATACATGATACTTTCACATGATGTTGAGGGATCTTCTCTAATATATATATGTATACATAAACACACTGTGATTGGATTTTAAAAAAAAAAAAATCAAAGAGTGAACCATACTTAAATTTTATTTGTAAATGGACATCAAAATCGGGGAGAAGTTTAACCAATAAATTGTCCACAACAACCAAAGAGGAAGGCAACATGAAACTCACATATCAAATATGATCGCAAAAATACAAGATGGTGTTTGATCAAAATTATCAAAAAATTAAGGCAAAATCACACGTAACCTTAATACGAACAAAATAATCATAAGTATCTTCTTGTGGCATTTCATCAAATAACTAATATACAACAATTCTAAAATTACATGAAATAAATTGAGATGGAAATCATGCTTTACAGTCACACATAATTATGAAAATGCTATATTGAATTTATTACAAAATAATTAACTTGAAATCAGCCATGATTCATGTGGTGACTACTATCTCAAAAGATTTGTAGAGTTGTTTCAGCCAAGAGGGGTCACAGTTAAAGTCTCTTATAGAGAAATCTTGCCAATCATGAATTGCAAATATAGTTTCCCTCACATCCTAAACCTCAATGGAAGATGTTGAATGTAGTTTGAAATGCTTACTGTTGTTGCGCAGAGCAAATGAAAGAAGGGAAAGAAGAAGAAATCAGAGAAAGATAGCGAAAGGAATGAGGAGGAAAAATAGGAGGGGAAGAAGAAGAAAATACAGGAAGAATAAGAGAGGAGGAGGAGGAGAAAGAAATGGGGAATATAAAAAAGAAAGATGAGAATAAAAGGGAGACATAAGCCTTATTATCAATCTCTATTTATATATAATTTAAAATTTAAATTTGATAATATTTTATTTTAAAGCACAACAAAATTATTTTGGATATTATTTAACATAAGAACTTAAAATAATAATAGAGCATTTTAGCCCCACCGAAAATTCAATTATTGGCTCAGTTCCGAGGCTACCGCGCCATCACGATTTGGTCACCTAAACTATTATAGCAATGTAAGAATGAAGCAAGCGCTACACCCATCCAAAACCATCTCAACCGTCCATCCATGTCAGATCACCATCAGATTAGTTAATATATAAAGAAACATTCATTACACCAGCGCCCAGCTCAGCTACTCAGCATTGAACAACTCAAGCCCTTAATCATAATTTTTTTCTATTAATATATAATATAAATTTGATATCTGGAGCTTAATCAAAAGAAAATCCCACGTTTGGCGGGATGCCCTTTTTCTTAAACTCCCCAACCCCCAAATTAGTCTCTCTCTCTCTCTGCTCCCGTCTTCGATCTTTAATTATCTCTTTCATGGCGAGATTTCGACCGCGAGCTCTCGATCGATTGTGAGTAGTTCGGTTGTCGTTGGTAACGATTGTCGCGGGGCATTCTTGATGATGATTGGTGTGGCTTCGCTTGAACGGCAAGCAGCAGATCCAGGAGTAGGTGAGATCCGTTCTGAATGCTTACTCCTGCGACCATTTCTCACTCCACTGACCGACGTCGCTATGTCTTCTCGATTTGGGCCCATTCCATGGTTATTGGCAGAGTCTTTTTCCTTTTGCTTCTATGGACTGGCTTGCTAATATTGCTTGTTTCTAGGGTGTGGTTTTTGAATTCTGCTTTGTTTGATGACAAATTACTGAGGTTCTTGCTAGATTTTGTGTTAAAGGTGCTCTGGAGGTGCATTTCTGTTTTTTTGGCAGCTGAAAGCATCGGTTTCTTGAATATTGTATGAGCACCTGACATTCAAGCTTGTTGTCTTGCTTTCGATTAGTGGCATTCGATCCTCTTTTTTTTCCATTTAGTCCGTCTGGTTGGTGCTAGGGTTTCGATGTGATGAATCTCTGCGCTTTTGGACGACACTCTTTTGGAACCTCGTTTTCATTCTGACGCATGATGAATCTGTGTTGTATGCGGGTTTGGTTTGGCGGAGTACGAGCTAGATCTTCTTTATCTTCGGCTATGTTTTCGAAAACAATTTTATACTTTTTCAGGTACATCTTTTTAGTTTTTTTCCCCCTCTCATTCTTTCTTTTGTTTCCAGGATGTTTATGACATCTGTGGTTGTTTCGGGAAGATACAACCGGGCTTTGGTTAGGATTGTAGGTTAAAATGCTTACATTATTTGCTCCAGTTCCGCTGATTCTCAGGTGCTTCTTTGCTTCAAGAGCACACTTTGTTTTACTGCTTTAATTTAAGCAGTTGATAAATTTTGGGTTGTACTTGCTGTACTGATTTCAATGAAAGGGAATTTAGGGTGATGATCTTTGGCTCGTTATACAGGAAAGGGCATTAATTGGAAAAAAGTGCAATTTTTTGCTGATAATTAGCTGATCGTGCACGATGTCGCGGATTCCCAAGTTGAAGATTGAAAAGACTAAAGTGAAAGTGGTTTTTCGTCTACAGTTCCACGCTACACACGTAAGCTTTGGATTTTGTACGAGCTGCTTTATGTTTTATGTATCCCTTACGGAGCTAGCTTTTGGGTTTGATATCTTGCATATGACGGCTTGGTATCTTGATTGCTATTTTGCTTTGCTACACCCTTTCATATGAAACAGGTAGGTTTCCGCGCGTTTTAATTTGCTTGCTTCTTTGTTCGTACTTTGAATCTGGACGGTTGCTGAAGTTTACATCAAATCCATAATTTTTCCATCCAATACTTTAAAACGTTGCAAAGTTAAAAATTCTTGAACTTATATATATATGGAGAATTAAGGGGCAATGTCCGGACTCACACACACAACACATGCAAGATTAGAACTCAAAATCTCTTAATTTTTAGCCAAAACACCTAACCAATTGATCAAGGAGATGCCTGTAAACTGTTTTTGGAATAAGCTTATTGAGTTACCATATCTGTGTTTAAAAACTTCCAAGTTACTAGCTGTTGTTTTGGGCACCATTCTGCTAGTGGTCGGTTTTAGAGTATACAGAGGGTCTATAGCATCTTTGTTCAATGTACGCCATGCATCTGTCAGCTTCTCCATTTGCTCAATATGTCATGTTTTGCATTTTCTGTCACCGTGCACTTTGATGTGTGAATAATGAATGAAAAATAAAAAAACAATCATGTTGATCTGGATATTTTGCATTACTAGCAATATCTTGACATTTCTATTAATGAGATTTTGAAACTACTTTTTACCATTTGTCACTTTTAATCCTTTATTCCCTTCTTTTTTCACACCTCTCTTGATGATGTTTTGAAATGATAGAGTTAATTATTTTGAATATATCATGTAAAATGATGATATGGGTGAGGATATAACTTTTAAAGTTAAGACTTGGTGGTTAAAATGAAGAAATGTCTTAGAAATTTATACTTTAACAAATTCAGAGAAGGAAGCGGGACCAAACTTTGAATTGTATATTTTATTTAGATAGTTCGACCACCACCTCTATTATGCTAGGTTTGTGACAACTTTAAAAGATAAATTAGGAATTATTCATTAAAGAAATGTTTGTAGTGACATTTAAGTTGAAGATAAGTGTAAAAAATGCATCCATTGGACAAGTAGATAAAATTTGTGTAAGAAAAATAGGAAGGAGAAGGGGTAGTATGCCTATGGTTATTTGATTTCAACAATTTTAGAAAACCAACAATAAAAAAACTAGGAATAAAACACAAAAAATGCCTTTTTATTGAAAGTTTTATGAAAGAAATACAATATACAAGTGAATCTTCTATTGGAGAGGAAGATCCGGCTCTCCCAAATCTCCAATTGCCGGCTAGAGCCCAAACACCCTAAGAATAATCTAATTTCAACAAAGAACACATAACCCTAACCCTAGGAAAAGCTCCTATTTAAAGCATACAATAAACAACAAATACTCAAGTAGCCCTCCTCAAATTCCCTCCTAAATCTGCCTTATTTTTTGAATTACTTCCCTCCCAAATCAGGTCCCAAATCTGCCCTCTTCAATTAGAAAATATTTTTTAATTAATGCCCTCCAAATTAGTCCCAAAATCTTCCATCTTAAATTAGGAAATATTTTCTAATTAATCTCCTCTAAATTAGTCCCCAAATCAACCCCAAATATGTCTTCTTCAATTAGAAAATATTTCTTAATTAATCCCCTCTAAATCATCCCCCAAGAGCCGGTCCAGGAAAAGACTGGTAGGACCGGTCCAGGACGGACCCGATCTAACAATACCCCCCTCCCAAAGACCCACATTGTCTGCAAGGTGGAAAAACATCTCCCTCAATTTTCTCGTCATCACAAATAGTGAGAATTTTAAGAGTTCGGTCCTTACAGCTGTGCAGTTGTGTATATCTCTCCTCACATCTGAAACACGACCCCTTTGCTTTCTTCTCTTGTATCTCCATTTCTGTGAGTTTCTTGAAGTTTTTCCTAGGTCTTCCTCCTACAGTCTTCTCATTAGAAGTCTCCCTAAGAATACCTGGTGTTGGCTCCTTGAATACCAAAAAGGTTGTGGTTATCCTGTGCGAATCTCCTAAGCTGCTACCTCTAGTCCTTCTCTCCAGGTGCCTCTAATCCACCATTAACTGGGGGAACTCCATAGCCTCTCCCAAATCACAAGGCCTCATCACTATAACTGCCACTCGAATATCTGGTTTGAGCCCTTTCATAAAGTTTCCCTCTAGTACATTCTTCGAAAGCTGGTCCAATCTGTTGGCTAAGTGCTCAAATTGCTCACGGTACTCCACCATTGTTCCCTCTTGCATTAGAGTGAAGAACTGCTCATAGAAATCTCCTCCCCACTGGTTCGAAAATATTCCAATAAGTAATCATTAAACTCCCTCCAAGTCTGTATGGGTTGCCTCGTATCTTTTCACTGGTACCATGCCAACGCTTTCCCCTCCAAGCACATCCCGGCTGCGGTCAGTCTCTCTTCCTCCGTCAATCGATTGACGGTAAAGTACATTCCCACTATGTATATCCACCCATGTGCTTCATCTTTCTCAAAAATAGGCATCTTCCTCGGATCTCCTCCATTCCCCCTATTTCCTCCATAATTTCTCATTCCCTAAGGAGCTGGTTCTCCCTAGGTGTCCCAATCATCTCTTCTACGCTTGTACCCAAACCGTTCGTCAAATTCTCACATTCTCCTTTGAAATTCAGTACCCATTGGATCATAATCAGCCCCTCTCCATTCAAATTCATTGTCTCTTAAATCATAATCAGTCCATCCTCTTTCAAATTCAGTACCTCTTCGATTATAATTAATCCCTCCCCTTTCAAATTCCGCCCATATCCTCTCAAATTCAGCACCCATTCTTTCATGTTTGACCTCCTCATGCCTCTCCCCATACCATCTACTTAGCTCCTCCTTAGGAATAGGCTCTAGGGAAGGCATTCTCTCTTATCCCTCTAGAATCTTCCTCTTGATCTTCCCTTCTCTTTATTGGATTAGGGTTTTCCCCACTTCCTTGGTTGCCGGTGGCTTCGCTCGCCTCCGACGACACCGTTTTGGGTTGGCCCTTGATGAAATGTTTTAATTATTCTTCTCGTTGGCCGGCTGAAATTTTACTTTTAAAATCTGAAATTTGAGTTTGGATATCGAAAATTTCAGATTTCAATTGTGCGATCTCTCATTCCAATACTTCTTCCTTTTTTTCTTGCATAGGTGCCCAAATTTAAGCTCTACTAGTAAAAAATAACAACTTTGATATGAATCATAGAAGTAGAGGGACCTGATCTAACACGAGTCCCCAAATCAGCCATAGAAGTAAATAAGGAACCTCATCTAAGACAAGCCCCCCAATTCCCTCCCAAATCTGCCCTATTTCTTTAATTATTTTCGTCTCCAAATCAGTCCCCAAATAAACCTCAAAATCTATCATTCTTTAATTAGAAAATATTTCTTAATTAGTCCCCTCTAAATTTGCCCCCAAGAGCCGGTCCAAGAAAGTAACTGCAGGACCGATCCAGGAGGGACCTGATCTAACACAAGTCAACTTGAAATTCCTATAAACAACCATAGAAGTAAAGAAGAAGCTTGTTGTTCATACTATATTAATAATGCCAGATGAGCTACAATATCAAGGGAAAAAAAAGGTAAGTGTTGAAGCCACTTCTCTAACCAAGCTACTCCTCGAAGGGGAGGTATCCATTGATTGCTATAATGATTTGTTTGGTATTTTGCATCGCCATTCATCTTACCATAGGTCTACTCCTTCCTATTCCTCTTAACATCAATTTTATCTGATCATCTAATGGTTTATTTTCTATCTTTTATTATATATATGTCCAAATCCATTTATTCTTTTTTTTTTCAATTAGCTAATCTTTAATAGATGTCATTTCACTATTCTCTTAGCTGCTGTTTGGTTCGAAGTAAAATTGGTGTAAAGTATTTCAAATGCAGTGATTTTAAAAATATTGGTATTTGGTTGGATGAAAAATGAATACAAAGTAAAGTAAATGTAGTGTAAATCATTTTAGTTCATTTTTGAGATAAACTAAACTCGCCCAGTTTTGAGAAAGAACCGTTTACACCACAGGCAAGCTTGCTTGACGATCGCCACCTGCCACTGCCCACCATCATCAACCACTGCCACCCCCTACCATCCACCACCGCTACCGCCCACCCCTCGATGCTGCCACTGGTCTCCGACCACCACCGCCGTCGACCACCACTGCCCTGGCCGCTACAACTACTAGCTACGACTCAAACGGCGCCGTCTACGCAGGTATTTCAGCGGGATTTATGGGAGGTGATACGAGTGCAGCGGGATATGTGGATCCGATGGATACTAAGTAAGTACGCATGTTTTCTACCTTCTTCTCCTTCGGTTCTTTATACAGAGATCAACATAGCTGCACCATCTTTGTACTTTACACTACATTCATTTTACTTCATACCAAATAAAAAAAATTCATCTGCATTTACTTTACATTCATCCATATAACTCCAAAGTATTTCTTTTGCACTGCATCCCTTTGGCAATTCATTCTTTTTATAGCCAACAAAACTACCCTTTAATATAATATTTCCTTGATTTATCCTTTTTATTTTTGTCATATATCCATATCAATAAATTTATTTCTTTTATTTTCAAGTTAGATATTAATGATTTTTTTATTGACATATAACATCGCCAGTCTATGGAGTGTAATTTTAGTAGTAATAGACATAGTAAGGGGATTGTGACTTTGGGCGATCAAGTCATTAATAAGAAGTACAACGTTTAGATATCTTGGATCTGATTGTTCAGAGTGATGGTGAAATAGATGGGGATACTTATTAGCGCAGAATTCCAAGTGGATTGGTTGAAAGTGGAGGAATGCATTGGCTTGTTATGTGATAGAAATGTACCCCTCAAACCTTTTAAGGGAAAATTCTAATAATGTGGTAGTGAGGCCTGCCAATGCTTTATGGTGCTGAATGTTGGCCATTAACGAGAAGCATAATACTAAGTTAAGTGTGGCAGCGAGATGACGCGTCAGGTGGACGCCTAACTCTATGAAGCATATACGTGAAAGGTTGGAGTAGCTCCAGTAGAAATAAGATTAAGAGGAATTTTATTTGGTTCGGGTGACCGGATGCAAGAAGCATCCGGTCGTTACAGGGCAAAAAAAAAGAAACGCGAGTACGGCAGGTGTACACCGAGTTTTTCAACAAAACTCGGTACCCTCGGTACCGAGTTTTATTTTTGTCCTAAACGACTCGGTGCTTCTCTGGCATCTGGTCGGAGGACGTAATAATTGTTCAGACTTCAGAGAGAGTCGCCTTAGATGGTTTTGGTCACATAAAACGGCGGCCCTTTTGATGACCCGGTTAGGAGGATTAAGAGTATTAGATTTGAACATTATTTTAAGAAAGTGAATATGGAAAACACTTGGATTTCACAAAGTGTTTCTCAACAAGATCAATAATCCAAGGAACAACTGCTGTCCACAGCAGAAAAAACAGCCAAATACACAAGAAAAAATAGCTGAGATAAAGCGTAGGAAAACGATGCAAACACTTTTATTTCGATAAACGGATGAAAAGCACTTCAAGATACCACTTTCCTTTCAAATTCGAGAGGGAACGGGAAAACTCCTCCAAAAGATCTCCGGCGAGAGCCAGAAGCCCAAAGACAACCAAAACCTAGATCTCAAAACAATTCAAATTCAAGATAATCCCAAATCCCTCCATAACACGCTATAATAGACCAAGGAATATTACAAATGACCTAACACCCTTAGTTCAAAAATATTTCCCTCCTAATCGTTGCATTTAAGCCCATAATGGGCTCCTACAGTTTCCCGCCAGAGCCTGGCTCCGCGTGGGTCTATTCCGTCGCCTGGAATAGACCCCGGACCGGTCCCTTCCTGGACGGTCCAGCCGGCCCCTTCCTGGGCCGGCGATAGACATTACCGCCTTCCCAAGAATCACCTTGTCACTCAAAGGTGAAAATCAGGGGAACTGTTGTTTCATACCTCCAGTAATGGCTTCCCACGTAAAGCCTCGTAGTCAGGAACGGTTCTTCCACTGATCAACACTTCCTTAGTTTTAATCTTCTTTCGGGCACCCCTTTGAGCTCCCACAGGTTCTAGAATCCCTCTAAGTCCCTCAGTCAGGGTTTGCTAGGTAGCTCAGAATTGGCGGTGTGTCTCCCCAATGGCTTCCTCAACTTGTGACAACGTGAAACACTGGATGTATAGTTTGCCGTGGACCTATGGTAGTTTTCGAAAATCTGTTATGCTACTGCCTGCGCATCTTCTCCAGTACTTTTCATAGGCCCCAAACGTAACTTGGAGCCAGCTTTTCATTCCTTCTGTTGGCAACTGTCTTCTGTCTTATGGTCGGAAGCTTGCGAACGGGCGCGGGTGAGAGATATTATTTATGTGTCTTGTTTACTTGGTTGAGGCTTGACAGTTAGGACGTGGCTTTGGGATAGAGGGGGAGTAGCTGTGTGTGAGGAG